>NW_013953123.1:205886-208389 GCF_001266775.1 Austrofundulus limnaeus
TCTCATCACTTCCTCTTCTAAACACCTTGAAATTGGCCTCTGTCTCTTTAAGAAACACCTTCTGCTTCCGTTTTGCCCATTTGGTTTGGGGGCCTGCCATGATGCAGTTTACTTGGCATCTGAAAATACATTTCCTCAAAGGTATTTTTAATCTGAAAAGAGCTTCATGGAGTGAGAACTAATGTTGAGAGCTCAGCAGACAGTTAAGTTTCACTTTCAGTTTGACCCGAGAGCCTGCAGGAGTCATGGACGGGGTGATAGCCCCTTAAGGTGTAACCTGTTTTTTTTTGTTGTTGCTACTGCTCAAAAAACTGCTTTAAATTTATTTTAGGATAATATTTCAGACAGTTTATTGAAATAATACATTGATAACACATTTATTTGTTATATTTTGACAAAATGTAACTTTCGCAAGTGTTTTAATCAAAACACTATATCTGCCTATTTCTCCACAAACAACTATTAGACTTAATCCTCGTTTCAGTGTGATGGGTCACATATTATTTTATCTGTCTGTTGTTTGGTGTTTGATAATGCCCTTTTTTTAAACGCACCTACAATCAATTCAAGATGGCCGCCACAGCCAGCTGAATTAAGAAAACACAGAATTTTACAGGTAAACTTTGGGRTGGTAGTAGCTGAGAGTCATTCCTCTGAGTGCTAACATGAGATCTTGTGATTTGGCTTCAGATTTTTGTTTTTACATGTTAAAAAAACAACTATAAGTTTAATTCTCACCATAAGATGATTTTATTGAAACTCTGACATGAAGGTGTTKGGTGATATCTGTAATTAAGATGTGTTTTTATGAAAGGTTTCATTAAAACAGAATAAATGAAAGTGTGTCTTGCTTTAAGGGGGATGTTTTCCTGTAACTAATCCTGAGATGTGAGGACTGACTGCTCGTTGTCCTCCGTGTTGTTCAGATGTCCTCTGCAGGAGGTCAGTCCCTGTCCCTCAGCAGTAACGTCCCCCTGCTGAACTACCAGCCCGGCCTCTACCAGCAGGCCACCATCAACATCCCTGGTCTGACCCAGCAGGGCGTTCCTCTGCAGACCAGACCGGCCCAGCTCTGTGCCCAGACCGAACCCTTCCAGCAGACGCTCATCGTTTGTCCTCCGACCATCCAGGGTGAGACTCAACCCTCCAATTGAAGCTGCAGTCAGAACCGGCTCAAACCCATGTGGTGTGATGTACCTTTCTGTGTTCACACAGGCCTTCAGACCACCAACAAACCACCTGCTTATCCAATGAGAATGGACAACTCTGTCCCTTTAATTGCTCAGAACCAATCCTCCCAGTCTCTTCACATCCAGCCCAGTATGCTGGCTCAGGTAGGACTTACTGCACCAGCAGCAGGTCTTCTTTTAACATCACTGTCTGTCCTCGCCTTCTGGTGGCTGACGGTAACATTTCAGTCTGAGTGGGTTTTTATGTCTGCCTCTTAGCAAAACATCTGATGAACCACAGCACTAATGGACCTTTCAGAAAGTAATCTTTGGCTGTACGTCTGACTCCATTTTAAAATGGCTGCCACACCCACCTGATCTGAACAACACCGTGGTCTAAACTCTGAGCTACAGTTTGTTGTGGTAGTAGCTGAGAGTCATTAGCTGTGTTTCCATTGACCGTGAAAATGCGCAAATTAGAATTTCAAAAATAAATTTGCTCAATGGAAACACGTCAATTTAAAAAAAATTACGTTTTTCGACAAAATGTTTTTGCACTAGGATGAGGTGGTTTTACGGTCGTACCAAACTTGGTGTTTTTCACAAAACTGCAATAGAAACACTTTTTTCGCATCACAGGAGTCACGTGATCAACAACCAGCTGTTTCTACTGGTGAAAAAGACGATGATGAAGAAGATAACAGGAAGTAGAAGTAGTAGTAATATCACAGAAGTAGTATAAAGTAGTAAACTTTTAGATCTGAGAAAATGTGTTCAGGCCACAGGATCAGTATCTGTGGAGAATTCAGTATCTGTGGAGAATTCAGGGCCGATTAGTTTGTTTGAATTTCCTCGGGCAGAGCTCCTTCAACAGGTTTGGGACAGCAGGAGATATTCTGTCCCAAAGAACAATGGTTTAGGTCTTCACTGCTCAGGTTGTGGGRCAGATTTGGACCATAATGTCCCTTTTCCACTAGCACCTCTACAGCACGATTCAGCTTGACTCTCCATGGTTCCAAGGCTTTTCCAACAAGAATTTGTGAAACCAACCCCCTTTTTCAGAACATACTGTACTTTAGTACGGTTCCAAATGTACCGTGCTGGCCTGAAAACGTGACTTCAGAAGACTGCCAGTCATTCGCTGTGTTTCCATTGACCATGAAAATGCGCAAATTAGAATTTCGAAAATAAATTTGCTCAATGGAAACACGTCAATTTAAAAAAAAATTACGTTTTTCAACAAAATGTTTTTGCTCTAGGATGAGGTGGTTTTTCGGTCGTATCGAAATTGGTGTTTTTGCAAAACTACAATGGAAACACTTTTTTCACACCAC
>NW_013953123.1:209182-210737 GCF_001266775.1 Austrofundulus limnaeus
GTGTTTTTTCGACATTAACAGAATATCAACAAAGTTTTGCGCACATTTGTAATGGAAACACAGCTAATGATTCACAACATCCATGTGTTCTTCATGGTGCGAGCAGGTCTGATTACAGTGATGATCTGTTTACCTCTGAGCTGCACAGTGGAGCAGCGGTTACAGCTGATCAAAGTAATAATGAGGAGACCAATCATTTAAATCTTGGAGGTCCTCAGCTACAGAAGGTCTTGGTTCTTTTAATTTAGCCCTGGATGAGAGAGTCCACAGCAACATACTGCAAAACAAACAAGTTCTGATTACACAACTTCAGAATCAATCCACACATGCTAACACAGCATCTACACATACTTCTGTAAACYCAGAGTGTGACCCCACGGATTCTGCGGTGCATGTGGGTCGCATCATTCCAAGGAGAATTCACAGTGGAGTCTGAAGGAGGTCACATTTACTKTCAGGTACATAAATATTGGGACATGGACACAATTCTCAYATTTTTGGCTGTAAACACCAYGATGAATAMGTAATGAAACAAACTGCAGGCTTTCAGATTTATTTTTAAGGTATTTACATCCACACCTGGGGCCTCATGTACAAAGACTTGCKTTGATTTCTTACTGAAATGTGGCGTACGGTCAAATTTGGGTGCACCTTAGGGCTGCACAATATATCGAAAATGTATCGTCATCRCGATAATARCTTGTGCAATRTGCATATCACAACAACTGCATWAACTGCAWTAAATGGTTGACTCAAAAGTTTGCATYTATKCRTTTTGTCATTCAGATGGAAGCTTGAARTATTTCACCAATCAAMTGGAGCCCTTCATGTATTTGGTCAATTAAAAAGAAAATTCAGGCTGGAATGGAAATTAGTTTTTTTAGGTTGTTTTCTTGGCTTTGAACCCAAAGCAGAAAGATATCAACACTACGTGCTTATATGTATTTGTTCATTTATCGCAAATCATATCATCATCGCAATATTAAGCACTGTTATCGCACATCGCAGGTTTTCCTAATATTGTGCAGCCCCACCTAAGAAAAAAATGTTAGGCGCTCCGGTGCAACCAGTGCAAAAAGTTAGTCTAGAGCCCTGCTCCTGCATGTACATTCAGCAGTGCTGCACAGAAAAGCTTCCCCAATGAAACGGTTTACTGGCGTAATGTTCCGGACGTGTTCAGGCTGTTTTTACTGCCAGTATTTCGATAATGTTATTGTACAGTGGTGCCTTGAGTTACAAGTTTAATTCCTTCTGAGAAGGAGCTCTTAACTCAAATTACTTGYATGTCAAATCAGTGTTCCCCATAGAAATAAACTGAAATGCCCTTAATCTGTTCTGGACCCCCAAAAAACACTGCTATTTTTTGTTACATGTTTTTATTCAGTAAAATCATTATGAATAACAAAAATTGAATAAAAATACAAAACAGAATGTATTTTCTACAATGAACTACAGAAATTTTATTAACTAAAACACTGTAAAATGTACAGCTTCAATATGGTGCAGACTGTGGAAGTGCTGCGCTCGTACTGCTTTGCTAAGTCGACTACACGCA
>NW_013953123.1:211253-214165 GCF_001266775.1 Austrofundulus limnaeus
GCCATCCTTTGCTCTCACCTTTTTTTGGTCCCATAGTTGGCAAAAACTGGTTCGTGAAGTTTTATAAAAATAACTGCGAGTGGAACACAAATGGTTTAACCTCGAGCTAACTGCTTAAAGCTTACTGAGACGGTAAACACCTGTTGTGATGTTCACTCTTGCGTTCGTGGCGCCATCTAGCGGTGGGGCGTGTGAAGTTCGTTCGTAACCCAAATTTTAGCTCTTAACTCAAAGCAAAAATATATCTGAGAGACTGCTTGCATCTCAAAAAACTCGTTAGTTAGGACACTCTTAAGTCAAGGTACCACTGTACTAAAATAAAACTTGTTTGGTATGAGTCGGTATACCACCCAGCTCTATGTTTAAGTTAGCTTGAGGTTTGAGCAACCATTTCAACTTGTTTACAAGTTCAAGTGTTGTTCAAAAGTATCTTCCAGGTTTATAAACCTGACTTCTGTGAAACAGGCCTCTGAACTCATACTTGCTTGTTAAACAGCAGGGCTGGCCAGCAGGAACACAGCAGATCCTCATCCCGTCCACATGGCAGCAGATGCCGGGCGTGTCCCTCCACAATCCCAGCCAGGCCGTGGTACCGGAGTCACCCATGGGTGCTCCGGTGCCGGACCCTCAACAAGCTCCAGGGTGGAGGTGGGTTCAGTCAGACAGGACGGTTCAGGATGTCCTGCAGAGGGTTCTGATTACTCCTCTACTCGTACCTCATCTTTCTCAGAGGTCGCCATGGCAACCAGTTTGATGGGATCAACCAGCAGGACTCCGGTGTGAGCCGTCACGCCGCCGCCCACAATCACGGCTCAGGAGCGCCTCAAACACGATCGCAGCAGGGCAAGAGGTCAAAGGTTCAACAGGGTGACGGCAGAGCCAGGTATCWGTTGTCCTGTTCTGGATCAGAACTGGGTCTGGGTCTGTTTTTCTGGACTAAAATGTTTGGAGACATAAAAGTGTGGTTTTCTCCTGCCCTCCCAGGCCTGCAGCATCAGTGGCGTCAGCCACCACTGTGGTCCACAGCACCTCTTCACTTGGTGACCAGTCTCAGCCAATCATCATCTCTGACACGCCCAGTCCCGCCGTCAGCATCATCACCATCCACAGTGACTCAGAGGATGAGGACCAGGCCCAGGTGTCGGCTGCCAGGTCAGACCAGACTTTACTTTTCTTATTCATTATAACAAAACTAAAATAACTGTTAGTTTTGGATTTCCTTGTGTGACTGTCTGCTGCATCTTTGGACTAACAGTGAGKTAACTTTAGGCCCAGCTCAGAGTTTTTGGTGTAAAACAGTATTACCTAGGGATGCACCATAACTTATTTTAAGAGCGTTCCCAGAGTGCTGTATCAAGGCACCTCAGTGGGAAGTCTGTGGGAAGGAAAAAGTGTGGCAGAAAACGCTGCACAACAAGAATTGTTGTCAGTCAGTGATGGTCTGGGGTGCCATGTCAGCTGCTGGTGTCGGTCCACTGTGTTTTATCAAGGCCAGGGTCAATGCAGCTATCAGGAGATTTTGGAGCACTTCATGTAAATATAAATATATTCTTTCTGTTGTGTTTTGGACCAAAATCATATTTTAACAGTTTTTTTGCCTGAACTTTACATTATTACATGTTGTAACAGCTAAATGTGAGTTTGCATGTATATGATAAAACTTTACTTTTTACAAAGTCATTTATTTAGACCATTCAGAAATGTTTTCAGGAATGATAGCTTGTCAAATTAAGCTAAAGCTAGCTGTCACGTGTCTCGTCTTTAAAAAAACAAAACAAAAAGAAAACAACTTTCTCTCTTCCTGGCCACACCTCCTCRCTCACACCCACACACTTTAGGCCGTGCCCCTCAGTCTCCTGGCACTGCCCACTTTGTTGGCATTTTTCAAATTTGCCTTGGGGCAGAGTTATCCTTTCACAGGGGGGTAAGTTCCACCTTAAAGTAGCTGTGTTTCCATTGCAAATGTGCGCAAAACTTTGTCAATATTCTGTTAATGTAGAAAAAACACAGTTTCGCAACTGCGGTGTTTCCATTAAGTAAGAAATGCTATTAAAGTCACGCGTGAATACGTTTGTTCTCGCGATAAGTCATTGTAGGGGTCACCACGAGTGAAGAAACAAGATTTATTGCCTCGAAGCAGGCCTCAGACAGGCCTGACAAGAGGACAGGAACTCTATCACAAACTGACCTCTATTTAGGCCATGACAGGTCATTCCAACCGTGGAAGAGAACCACTCAGTTCTTTAATCAGATAATGATTGAAAACCCACGTCCGAATTTCAATTCACATCAACTCAGATTAATTATATGGAACGTCAGTTCTGATGTTAACCAAACAATTTTACTGGCACTTTTAGCTTAAGTTTTGTCAAATTAAGAACAAGGAAAGGAGGAAAGTAAGTAGTATGTTACTACGACTTTTACTTTTATCAAAGTGGGGGTCAACCGGAACTGCACGTCTTTTCTAAGCTCAGGGTCCACATGACACGTCACTCCGAACACGTCAGTTTTACCTGGTGATGACTTCTTAAGGCACCCTCGGGGTAGGAGCTGGCTCGCCTCCAATCAGTCAGGGAACTGATGTCGGCTCACTTACCGGTCATTGGCGAACAGGTGTTTTTTCAGGAAACTTTCGTCTGTTTCAATCCAAGCCAGAAAAATTCAAGCCGTATCCGGTTCCTCTTTCCAAAATAAAATCTCCCCTCGGGAGTTAAAAACACACTCAGAGGCTTGGCCTCGGGTTGAGACCACCGGCAGGCATGCCGGGTCCCTGGCTGTGAAGTCTTCCCTAATTAGCTTGTAAGGAAATACGAGTTCAATAACGGTTGAAATCAGGTGAAAACACAAGTGTTAAATAAAATGATCTGTAATAGAAATAATTGCCATACAACACCAGAATTCTGGAGTGAGGG
>NW_013953123.1:220315-221988 GCF_001266775.1 Austrofundulus limnaeus
GTTCTGCACCTATGCCTCTTTATTTTGTATTCGAATACGTATTTGTTATACTGCCTTGTGGTTTGTATAAAGCTTTCAATAAAAAAAAAAACAAAAAACTACTACTTCTACTTCCTGTTATCTTCTTCGTCATCGTCTTTTTCACCAGTAGAAACAGCCGGTTGTTGATCACGTGACTCCCGTGATATGAAAAAAGGGTTTCCATTGCAGTTTTGCGAAAAACACCAATTTTGATACGGCCGAAAAACCACCTCATCCTAGCGCAAAAACATTTTGTCGAAAAACTTGATTTTTTTCTAAACTGACGTGTTTCCATTGAGCAAATTTATTTTCAAAATTCTAATTTGCGCATTTTCATGGTCAATAGAAACACAGCTAATCATTAAGAAGGCAGAAAGGACACAGTGTTTTACACCGAGCTCATCAGTGTTCAACTGGTTCTTATAAATGTCTTCATCTGATGGTTTGAGTGTTTCATCTGATACAAAACATCCTTTTGAAAATCAGTTACATTGTTTTGACTGTAAAGTTTCATTTTGCAGTAGAGATGAGGCGTTTTGCCCATTGTGTGTGATTTTAGATTTGTGTGTAGAGTTCTGAGAACATGAAAATGTGTGTAAACAATGGAGAAAAACTGTAGTAATGTGAACAACACAAAATGGAGGACAACAGCCACAACCAAAAGGGATTGAAGTTGCTACACATCACAAAGAACTCACAACTAGACAACCAAACGTGATCTGTTGTCACAAATGGTTAGAGTGGTCCCACATCACAAGTTGGTAAAGACCTGACTTCTCTGGTTTCCTCCTGCAGCTCTGGAACCAGTCAGAGACCCAACGTCATCAGCTGTGTGACGGTTCACGACTCTCATGACTCGGACTCCTCCACCAGCAGCCCCTTGAGCCCCCGGACCACCTCACATCCCACCAAGACTCGAGCTGTCATCGTGCCCTCTGTGAAGCTTCAGCCTGCAGAGGGCGCTGCCAACAAGACTGCAGCAGCCACAGGTACGACACAGACAGGTTGAGTGGGTCAGGTTCCATGTGTAACACTACACAAACTCTTCACCTGAGGGTGGTCTTACACACACTGTTTCAGTCAAGAGTACGAGAATAAAAAATACTGAAACTCACCTAAATAGGACTTCACTTAGTTTTCTGAACTCAGGGGTTTCAGTTTAGTTTGAACATTTATGGTTCAAAGCTGAACAATAAAACTGGACCACATTTAACATAAACAWCAGAACATGTAACACACTTCAAACATGATCCAAACCACCTCAGTCTAATAGAAACTGTAACGTTTCCTCTGTTTGTGTCACGTGTACATATGACACAYGAGTGACCTCACACACCTGTCATCAGCATCAAATCAATGTTGATTGTCTGAGAACAAAACTGATTTGTTCAGAACCTGTAATGATTCTTCAGGTGGACAAACTGAGAGTGATCATTACAGTGTAACACTGATGTGTTCCTCACTAAACGCCCTCTTCTTCTGCTCTGTCAGATGAAGCTGTAAGCAGCTCTGGAAAGCTGAAGAAGGTGTCTGTTCAATCGTCAGGTTGGTCAGGAGACTCCACCGCTGATCGTCCTCACAGAGCTGCATCCAGCAGGTCTCAGCCTCTCAACCTGAGTCAGGTAATATCTATCAGATCAATCAGAACATCT
>NW_013953123.1:224942-226979 GCF_001266775.1 Austrofundulus limnaeus
TCAGAACATCTATCAGAACAGTCAGAACATCTCTCAGACCAGTCAGAACATCTCTGAGACCAGTCAGAACATCTATCAGAACAGTCAGAACATCTATCAGAACAGTCAGAACATCTATCAGAACAGTCAGAACATCTCTCAGAACATCTGACAGAATATCTATCAGAACACTTGTTCTGCTCTGCTCTGCTCTGTCCTGTTTCAGGTGCAGCCCTCCGTGGTTCCACCCTCCCACAGCCAATCAGGAAGCAGCGGTTCTCTGAGGCGACAGCCCACATACCCCCCACCAGTCTCCTCCCACTCCTCCTACCGCCTCCACGAGAGCGCCCTGTTCAGCTCCGCTCCCAACTTGTACGCCTACCCGGCCTCCGCCGCCCTGGCCTCCGTGTCCCAGGCCGTGGACCAGATGCAGAGCGGTCCGTCCCGACACGGCAGACCCAGTGGAGCCTACTCATCCCTGGCTCTACTGCAGAAGAACGGGAGCTTAACCCTGGGAGGGTCTGTCTCCGGACAGTTCAGCACCCAGCAGCAGGCTTTTCACCGCTCCACTTATCAGAGAAAACTTAACCAGTATCCTGCCTACCTGTGAAGGTGAGCGGCTCTGCTCCAAGATGAGCACAAGCTCCACCCGGGCGTCTCTGAAGCTCCACCCGGGCGTCCCTCATCAGCCTCAGAATGGTTTGGTTTTAATCATGATCTGTTTTTATTTAAATCAGTCCGTTCTTCTGCAGCATCTCAGCACATGACGAGGCTCTTATTAAACATCAGTTGTAGTTCTCAGCTCAACCTGAAGCTCAGCTGACATCATGGAGGACCTGAAAACTCTTTTATGTTGAGGTTTTTTAACTGTCATTCTAAGTTCATTCATCAGAGAAATTCCCTGATTTTATTTAAAACAGAAACTTTTGCTGCTAGTTTTTTTTAACGTTTCTCTGACTGCTTTAAATCTAGACTTTTCCATAAACAAGGCCTCATCAGGACCGTTTGCTGTCAGCTCCTTGTGTTCAGTTGTATTCATACTTTAATAATGAAAGTCTGAACTTGATTGTGAATTAAAGTGACGTTCTGTTTGTTGTAAAGCTGTGTCACTGTTTTCAGTCCTCTGAGGACCTCTTCTATTTATATGTTCAGTGTGTCCAACTCCAGGAATCGTTTTAGTTTGAAACTTCCTGTTAGGTTGTGTCTCAGACTGAGGAGACGTTTATAGCATATAAACTTAATATTCTGGAAAAATATTAAACTTCTTGTCTTGTGATGTTTGTGAAGTAAAACGTGCACAAAAGATCCAGCAGCGTGTCTCTTGGATATAATTCAGGGTGTTAGTGATGAGTAGAAATATGAATTGTTGTGAAGTCTACAGTAGAGAACACAGTCAACCTTCACTCATCAATATGCAATAAAGTCTTGAAGAAAACTTTKGGTCTGATTATTTAATCTGAACGACTTCTTCCTAATCTGGGTACAAAACGCCCTCTGATCCTTTCAGTCTTTTACGTTTCTTTGGTTTCATTTCAAGAAATGTTGTTGGAGAAACAAGTTTTATTTCTTTCCTAGAATACCTCCAGCAGTGGTGGGCAACACTAATTCAAAAATTAGCTCCGCAATTTCTAAAGCGCTTATTAGGTCTGCAACATCAAAAGTGCTTATGCTATAGAAATATTAGCAGAAGCTAATTTTAAACTGCAGGTTAAATTAGACACCAACTCGCTACAATTCATGTACAATGCTACCCATTAGTGGTGTATGAACCCTTGTACTGCTCATTTACAACTGCCAATTGCTGGGCATCTGAGTTCCTGTAACAGAACTTTGGCTCCTGGTGTAAAAATTAAAAACTTGTTGAGGATTGCTAGTTCGGCTGCTTCTTTGTCTTTTTCTTTTGTTTGTTGTAGATTTTTCATTAAAGAAGCATCAATAAAGTAATTTTAAAACTGTTTATTGGAAAACTGAAGCGATGAATTCTGGGTACATTTGTGGACTGACGGGAAACAAAAGCATGGGGAACAGGAAACTAGTATCTTCTCTTCAAAATAAGAG
>NW_013953123.1:227040-228458 GCF_001266775.1 Austrofundulus limnaeus
GACTGAAGAAGTCTCTTGGAGGAGAGACGAAACGTTTCACTAAAGAAGAACCATCCAGAGGACCTACATTTTCTTTTTTCTACCTGGATTAGGATGTCTTCCATGTAGTTGCTCCAGTTGACCACTGGATGTCAGTCTTGGTCAGCATAAGTCTATAACCCCGTCTCTTTGACCAATTACGTCAAGTATCCAGCGTTTAAAACTTTGTTGTTGTTTTTTTTTTAAAGGAGCTCCGATTGTAAAGTAAAATAAATCAATACATACAAAATTTTAGTATGGATTGCAAATATTTATTGTTTTTGCTGGGAAAGGGAGTTCTAAACATCGCCTTCCTGCTACGTAAGCAGACACAAAGCATTGTGGAAAATGTCTGTAAAATGTGGATCCCTGCTGGCTACTGAATAKTGTCTTTTGCACTGTGTTTATTATAATTTAACAGAAGCCATATGAGTAATTTAGATTGTTSCCAGAAAAAATACTTTGCAAAGCTGACCTACTAAAATGAGAACCGACTGMACCGTGACCCAAAACGACAGTCAGGGAGGACGTATACCTTCCAAAGTATAGTGTTTAGATGGGAGGGGAGCTGTTGGATGGATCACGTGTTGTGAGTCCTGACAGCTATACTCTGCTGTTCAAGATAATGATGACTGGTAGATAATTAGTTATTAGTTGAACAGCAATTTAAATTTAAAAAGTGCAAATCTACTTAAGAGGTATAAAAATCAATAATACCGCTAAAGTGCAAACAAGATGTTTAGGTCCGCATTAAGCAGATTAATGCTTTAGTGGACTGGTGCCCACCACTGACCTCCAGTAACAAGATGATTGAAATGTATGACAGGCAGAAATGTAGAGTACAAAATAAGCCTCAAACAAACCTTCAGTTCCTGTTCAGCATAAACAGATTAGAACTCCGGTTTAATGGGAGTCAATGGGAGGAAAACACATTTATGTTTTGATGCGTCAATCTGTAGAAAAAAAGGTGAGTTTTAAAGTGATGTCACAAGATGAACACGTTTTGTGGTAAAATCTTCAAAAAAAAAAAAAAAACAACATAAAAATGGCAAAAATCCAGTTCTGGTTCGTAAAAGTCAACTAGTCCATTTTTATGTTCCCACCGTTCCTTTCTGTGTCCCAGAACAGATGGTTCTGACCACATGTTCTCCAAGTGCATGAGTGGGTTTCAGCTCAAAATCATCACGATACGTTCAATCAGGGTTCATGCAGGTTTCAGTAAGTTAAATTTAAGACCCTTTAAAACCATTGGTAATGACATTTAAGACCAAATGGACGCATTAACATAAACATTCAAATGGTCCTGAAATTTTTTAATAGAAACATTTCCATCCATCCATCCATTTTCTGTACACGCTTCTTCCTTTTCAGGGTCGCGTGGGTCACTGGTGCCCATATCC
>NW_013953123.1:228768-231855 GCF_001266775.1 Austrofundulus limnaeus
CATTTCCAGCAGTCACAGTGCGAGGGGCGGGGTACACCCTGGACAGGTCGCAAGTCCATCACAGGATTAGAATAAATTGCTATTAATTTAGTTTTTAAAGAATATTTAACTTTGATACAAGAACATTAAATTATTTGAATGAAACGGTCATATCTGACTGCTGTGAACTGCTTTCAACTGTGTGAAAAAATCACTGATATCAAGTCAAGTCTCATTGAAAACACACTTTCCCATGTCCCCCATGGGGACGAMTGGACCCTGGGGCCGCCGGAGGTTCGGTTCACACTCAAGGAGAGCGAGGAGATGGTCAAACAGACGGAGGAGGACGTTTTGAGTGACAGATATGTGAACAGGAACTCAAACGGGAACGCAGAGTGGCTGGTTGTGTCGTACCTGGAGAAGGCTCTGAAACAGAGCGCCGGCGCAGCGGAGCAGCTGGCTGGACCATCTGGGGAGCGACGAGGCYGCGGCGTGGGCGTCGGCTGCCGCTGACGTCGGGCGGGTGGCGTTGCCGCCAGRCCYTGAAACAACTGGGCTACTCCCGGGAGTTGCTACTGTCGGGTCAGTGTAGTCGGCCCACCTGCTGAGCTGTGGTTCTCGGGGACGGGACGCCGGTGTTGGGTCCTGTCGGGTCCTGTCATCTGGTTGCTGTTAGAACAAACCCGGGTGAACAATGACGACGAGACGCGGCCAGGGACATTACTCCGATGCCATGATGGAGGAGTTTAAAAAAATCTCTGGATTTTATGAGCGCCAAACTGACAAGAGAGGCTTCTCAACAAGAACTTTTGGTTGGTTTTGGTTTGTTCTTTTCATGATTATTAGTGTTTTATGGTATTTTTATTCATATGTATTTTATGTTGTCCGTGTTTGAAAAGGGGCAGATATAAGATTTTTTCTTCTTTCTGACACCTTTCATTTTCTTTGTAAATGTTTTTTGTTGTTTTGAGGTTTGTTTTGTTTTAAACTGAAAATGAATAAATTTATTTTTAAAAAGTGTATCTTATCCCCCTGTGAAAAGATAACTCCGCCCCAAGGCGAAATTTGAAAAATGCATCAAAGTGGGTAGGGGGGGGTGGTTAGAGAGCGGAGGTGTGGCCAGGACGAGAGAACGTGACAGCTAGCTTTAGCATAATTGATGCTACATGGAGAGTGACCACAGTATCGCAGATAGTTACATCTCTGAACGTCTGAGGTGGAGGATTTTCACCCCACACCAGCACCGGACAGAGGAGGAGGAGCGGTTGTCTTTGAGGACATTTGATCTAATTTAGTAGGGATGCACGATATATCGGTATTGATATCGGTATCGGCCAATATTGGTATTTTTTTAGAATATCTGCATCGGTCCGATATGTAAAACTGAGCCGATATTAATGTCCGATATTGATTTCCCAGTTTTTATCTTTGTGTTCCTGTTTTGAGAGGGGAAATGGTTGGTTGMGCAGCATCTGTTTGATCATGATAGTGATAYTGAYGCTGTGYAGCCAGAAATAACTGAAGTAGAGTCATGTCAGAGGTCTGGTTGTTTATTTACAGCATCAAAAAAAGACCCAAGTGTGTTTTTGCRTAAATGTAATTTGTATGTTTGTGTAATATCGGTAAATATCGGCCATAACAGCAATAATTATATCGKATATCGGATGAAATTTTCATATCGGTGCATCCCTATAATTTAGTCTTCTCTGTCCTGCAGCCAGTCTGAACCCACTGAGGTGTTCCTGACTGGAAGAACTGGTATTAATAAAGGTTCAGAGTCTAAACATGAATCTAATGCAGATTAATCATCCAAATAAAAATATTCCTGTGAGTTTTAGTTGATATGAAATATTTATTTGTATATATTCGTGGTACATTTTTTTAAGCTGTTATAAATCTTATTTTACATTTGGACCGAGGACAGCAGGATGTCAAACACTGGACAGGAGACGGACAGAGGACGGGCTGGAACGTCTTCATGCTTCTGAGTAGCTACAAATACAAGCTGCACAGTTTTTAACACAATATTATAAATTAATTTATTGTCTTGGACATGGATGAAAACATGAACAAATCTCAGAGTTGTATTCTTCACAGCAACTGATGTGTCTCCTGTTCATAGTTTCATATCTTATTGTCTGTTCCTAATGTTGAACAGAGGAGTTTATGGGTGTTCTGCAGAAACCTGACCTGTGCAACAACATCACCTTTAGAAACAARAATGTGTTTTATCTGAGCTCAGCAGCAGCTTCCTCTGATGGACTCATGGGAATATTTACACTGCATGCTGAGCTGCTGCACCTGCAACAAACCGTCTGCTCACGACTAAAACTTCTCATATACACACAATTCAGAGAACAGACAAACATTTCAGAGAGCAGACACACATTTCAGAGAGCAGACACACATTTCAGAGAACAGACAAACATTTCAGAGAGCAGACACACATTTCAGAGAACAGACAAACATTTCAGAGAGCAGACAAACATTTGAGAAACGCAGCATGGCAGCTTTCTGCAGGCTGTGACATGTGATGGTGGGGTCTAAAAGGAGCAGTCTAATATCTGGAGTCTGCAGCGACGTATACAATGTCTCATCATGTGGACGTCTCACGGTGTGTCCCCCTCTCCGCCCAGGCTTGTCCCTGAAGCCGGTGAGGGAGGTGGGGTGGGGGCGGGGCTTCAGAACTCCTCGTGAACGTTTCTGGCGTAATCCATCAGCTTGCTGCCCGTGAAGTATTCGCTGTAGCGGAGAATCTCTTCCAGCTCCAGCTGATGGTTCTGGTTCTCGTCGGCGACTGCGATCATCTGCTTGGCCTCGTTCAGAGCGTTGTGCTCGTTCATCGGGTCCATGTACTCCTGTGAGACGGGGTCAAAGGTCAGAGCTGGATAAAGACTCTGCACACTGTGATGTTCAGAAAGTGTGTTGCTGAAACACAAGTCTGTACGGGATAAATCTTGTGCCAACAGGAAGTGAATTTGAATTGCTCAGATTGAATCTGAATGTTCATCATTTGAAGTTTAATGCATTGGTTTGAAAATTAATTTTACTAAATTTAAACTGAATTAAAAGTTTTGAATTAATTTACTTTGAAACTGTATTTTGGTT
>NW_013953123.1:238312-239685 GCF_001266775.1 Austrofundulus limnaeus
TACTTAAAATGCACATACAAGTAAGCATATTTAATTTAGTTATGATGTAAATACAATAAAAATTAAACCAAGATTTATAATAATTATCATTTGATCCATACAATGGTAATGTGTGACTGGCCCTCGTGTCACTTTATGTTCAATAAATTGGGCCCTGAGGTCAAAAAGGTTAAGAACCCCTGGATTAGACTGATGTCAAAATAATCTGTATCTGCCTTTAAAAACCTGCATCGGTCGATCTCTAGAAAATACAATAATTTCAAATAACTGAGTCAAAGAAGTGATAGCAGTTTAAAGAGCTATGCAAGATTTGCTTGAACCAAATCAGATTTTGTAGTGTCGAGGTCTTTTCAAAAGACATGAATCCACTKTTATTCTTGTATTTGAACAAATCAAGCCTGTATTTGTCCAAACGGAGGTTGTTCAAACAACAATCTACAGCAGCTGCTCTTCTGTTACCTCCAGCTCCTTCATGGTTACGATGCTGTCGTGGTTTGAGTCGATGACTTTCTCAAACTCGTTCCTCCTCTCTTTGACCCAGTCGTCATCGATGTCCTGGCCCTGCTGGTTCTCCACAGTGCCCACAGGTAACGAGATGAACTCTGACAGCGTCAGTTTAAAGTCATTGTCCTGGTCTGCAGAACAAGTACAGAAAACCTGATTTACTCACTCATGAATAAATACTGTTTACTTTAAAAACCATTTATGTTGTTTTAAAGTCACTACTGTTTTAGCTCTTATTCCACTTTGCCCTTCGTATTTATTCTCATTTCTTCAAACTGCAGCAAACAGCTAAAAACGTGCTGTTATGGTTGTGTCGTGACCCAAACTTTGTTATGGTTGTGTCGTGACCCAAACTTTACTCTGGTCCTGCCAGGGGCGGATCTAGGATTTTTCTGAGTAAGGGGCCATCAAGGGGCCACAATATTCATAGAGAGGCCAAGTCTTCTACCTTGTAGCACGATAATGATTAGGAAACATACTTTATCATATAATATTTTACTGTATTAATGCATTATAAATATCCACAAATATTAAAGGGATCCTTATTGTAAAGTGTAAAACTTTACACTATTTTGGACTGAGTGTGATTATTTGATGTGTTGACCTTTTTTGATATATCATCATTGTTGACAATAGTTACATATTTAAAATATTGATAATCAACACTAAGTTTTAAAAATGATGATATTTTACATTAAAGACTAACTTTTGGCATTTATAAATGTTTTTTTGTCATTATTAGTTTACTGTTTTACACTTTACGATAAGTCTCCCTTTGACCGTGGTGAATATTCATAATACAGCAGTGTTGTATAAAGTACCTCAAAGTGATACTTGAGTAAAAGTACAAGTATCTTACCATAAAAATA
>NW_013953123.1:240341-241689 GCF_001266775.1 Austrofundulus limnaeus
CTTATATATAAACTCTTTATAAGCCATCTATAAGGGGAGCCTAAAGTGGTACCAAAAAAATCTTGCACAGTAAATTGCCCTTAGCAGTTTTTCATACATTTTACTGAACATAGATAAAATATTCTCCAACACACGTGAGAAAATCCAGCCATCATTTGTCAGCTGAAAGACTTTTTTGCAGGATTGTTCAAATTTTCTTAAGAAGAGAAGAAGAATTCTGTCAGCTTCATTCATTCTGGACTTTATTATTTGACTCATTAGCGCAACTAGTGGTTGAACATGGAACTGCATCCACCATCATCACTACCAGGTAGACAGATGAGTGACAGGACAGGGGCACTTCAGGGGGCCAGTCAGATTTCAGCTGGGGCCAATGCCCCTGTGGCCCCGCCCCTAGAACCGCCCCTGGGTCCTGCCTACTGATGTGTTTTTAATACAAACATGTGTGTTTTACCAAGTGAGTTGTTGAGAGCAAGAGAATTTAGACATGAGGTGAATAAGACGTACCCAAGTCTCGAACTATCTCCTTCACCATGTATTTGAGCATGCCTTTGCTGTGCTCAGGATGGAGGAAGGACAGGAACTCCTCTTCGTCCAGCCTCTGGTCAGGTGGGGGGCTGTCAGCCTGAACCCAGCGGTCCCTCAGGCTCTCCAACACCTCCTGAGCTGCAGAGGACCGAGGAAAACGTCAACTCTCAGCTTTAACAACAATCCATCTGTTCCAGGACACAACTCTAACATCTGAAACTTACTTTCCTCGTCCAGTTTCAGATCTTCCTTCAGCTTTATTTTATCTGCCATCTCCTTTTCATCAAAACCCTTGCTAGCTAGAAATTTGATCTTGTATTCGTTCCATGTCACGTAACCTGCAGGCAGATCGTAGGGGTCAGGTGAATCAGACTGGGACTGAACCGTGAAACAGTTCTGGGACAGAAACTCACCATCTCCGTCCGGATCAACGGCACTGAAGCTGTTCTTGTTCTCCTTCATGGCCTCCTGAAAGTGCTCCTTGGTCTTCTCCATGATCCACTCCTGTAGCTCCTTAGAACTCACACTGTTATCCCTGTTCACGTCCACTCTGTAGGGTGAGACAGAACCAAAGAAACTGGGTTAGTTCAGTACCAAACAGAATCCCTGTTAGAAGACTTGGGTCAGACAAAGTATGAGAACATGACTGAAGGTATCAGAGGTGTTGTTGATTCTTCAGTTCATGTTCTGAATGTCACAAACGTTAGCTGTGTTTCCAYTGCAAATGTGCGCAAAACTTTGTCGATATTCTGTTAATGTTGAAAAAACACAGTTTCACAACTGCAGTGTTTCCATTAAGTAAGAAATGTTATTAAAGTCA
>NW_013953123.1:242899-245239 GCF_001266775.1 Austrofundulus limnaeus
CACATGGACAGTCTCCAGTCCATCAGGGACACATGGACAGTCTCCAGTCCATCAGGGACACATGGACAGTCTCCAGTCCATCAGGGACACATGGACAGTCTCCAGTCCATCAGGGACACAGACAAAGAGACAAACCACCATCCATCCTCTCAGTAACACTTAGAGTCACAGAAGAACTCCAAAAGTGATTCAAACTGAGAACTCTGGACTCTGCTGCTGTACAGAGTTCTAGTCACTTTTTTATCAATAATAAGTTCTTAATGAGTTTTTAACATTAAAATGTAACCAGGCAGACAAATATTCACATATTTGTAAATTTATTACTATAATTTAAAGTGAGTCGTTCCAATTGATGTTTGTATAGAACAAGTAGAAGATGTGTGTTCATCACATCATCACATCATCCCAGAATAAAACAAACATACATCCCAGGTTTATCTTACATAGTTCCCACATGTTTTATTACCATCAGTTTTATCATTTGAAATATTTCTCAGACTCAAATTTTCTGTCATGGACAAACAGGAAGTACTGTTTAAAAATGTAGAACTTTCAGAGTTAAACTTCCCGTTTTTATGTGTTCATTCTTCTAAAACACACATTAAACTTCTTAAACTTGCAGAGTTATAATCCTAGTTATTAATCTGTTTATTAACCCATTTATTAAACTTGTTGTTAATACAGTTATTAATCAAGTTATTTCAGTAATTATTAATGCAGTTGTTAAACTAGTTATTATTAAACTAAGTGTTAACCCATTCTCCAGATACTAAACGTCTTCTTGGTTTGTTTTTGGTTTTAGTTCTCTCATCGAGCTGCAGTGTCTCAGGATCACTTTGATTTATGTGTCCTGCAGGTCTGAAGCTGAAATTATATTTTAGGTTAAAAGATAAAGCTTTAGGATTGTTAAAGTTGCTGGTTCTKTTGGTCCAAATGTACTGGAGGAGATTTAATATCAGCTGTGGTGCTGGTAAATAATTCCTGGTTTTAACGTTACTGATCCAGGAGTCAGTTTGAGCTAAAACCCTAAAACCCGGTCTGAGAAGAATAATAACTGAGTTTTCTTCTTCAACGTGGTCAAATGAGGAAGAAACAGTACAGTTCTGTGTTTTAGAAAATGGAARTTGTGCAAGTACTTCTGGTAAACGTGGCGACACGCTGCACAGACAGACCTGCAGAGCAGGTTGGTTTTCAATCCAGGCCCTCAAGGACCCCACTGTCCTGCATGTTTGAGCTCTTGCCTGATTTAAATGAATGACTGATCGTCAGGTTTTAGAACTTAAAGACTTACTGAGGAGCAGGGGATCAACTAACACATGCAGGACAGGGGTCCTCCAGGACAACGACTGAAAACCAASTGCTTTTCTCGGGCTATGAAGATATTGATGCGTTATGACTGTTTTTTTTCCATCTCATATTTTACTTTTTATTCTCAGCAGCATTTTGTAACACCCACAGACTAAATTTAATTAATCAGTTTGTAAAACATTTCTATGTACAAACATTAAAAATTAAGTAGGGATGTTGACATTTCCTCAGCAGCTGCTGCCATTTYCTTCCCAAACTGCTGTGACCAGATTTTATAAGGCTGTTCTGTGCGTTTGTTTATAATTTCCTCCTGCTTCGTTATTTCTACGAGTTTCAACAAACCGTGCTGCCGTCAGGTAGTTAGCTACAGCCTCGTCTTCCAGTTTTTAATTTTGGTCGATGTGTTTTGGAAACACTTTTTTTAAATGAAGATCAAATTAAATCACCTGAGTTWTTCTACTGACCTCTTAAATAGATGAGCTGCCATGAAGAACATTATTTTATCTGCCCTTCTTCAAAATTTGATGATTTGAAACGTCGAAGTATGTTTTTTTTATCTGGAACAGCGCTTGTTGCAAAGTGTGTTGACGTTCGTCTTCGTCACCTGACACATTTAACACGCTGTCATTGGTTGAGRAGCTTTGTTTACAACATGTCCACATGGTTTTTAAATTGTTTTAATTTCCTTACTTTCTAAGACACATTAAGTTGATTTGATGCTGCAGTTTGCCTTGTAATGTTACTTCATACCTTTTCTGCTACTTTTGAATTGGCTATTATTAAGTTTTTAGATTTTAGGACAGGGGCACCAGCAGGGGGGACCATAATAGGCTGGCCACCCTAGTGGCCCCCCCGCCCAGTTTTTTCCTCTTGAGTACCCAGGTTTTACCTTTTTCAATTCCCCTACCTATTTAGGAATAGAACCTCATAAATATAAAAACAAGCACTGATTTTTTCAAACAATTAATAGTTAAAAACATTAATTTATATTTTATTTAAAATAAAAATAATTAAATTAAAATTAAAATGTAG
>NW_013953123.1:245249-247853 GCF_001266775.1 Austrofundulus limnaeus
ACTCAGTTGGATCAGTTCAACAAGAGGTGACAACAGAAACACAACAGTGTATTTTTACAACATTTAGTCATATTTAAATATAATTTTTTAGATAAAACTTCAAGATTTTTGAAAGTTTTATCTTTTCATCCTGATAATTTGTTCAGTTTCATTGTTTACACACTTTGGTCACATGCTCTGATCCAGTTTTCTACCCAGTCAAAGGATCAATAACAGCTTGCTCCTTGTCCTTCAGTCTCACTCAGTTCATCCTCTGATGCGACTTTCACCCAAACTGTCCCAGAGGAGGAAGAAGAAGCTGCTGCTGCTGGTGAGCAACAACACAACGCTCTGTGTGAAGTCCACACAAACAACAAACACTTTTATGATGCTGCAACACTTCCTGCTAAGGAGCGTGTCCTCACACAGATTAAAACCATGAGTGTTTTTGTAGAATAGTTTGATGATGATCAGTGAAATTCTGAATATGTAAACATCTTACCTGCTATAGAAAGCTCTTCAAACTGTTCAGTTTGGAGAAATTACTAAATTCTGACTGGATTAATCAAAGGTTGATCAAACCATCAACCTTTAAAAGATGGACAAAATGTCCCCCCTGAGAATAAGCTTAATTAATTTAAACCCCCACATTTACCATAAAACATTAGTTCATCCAGTGTTTCTCTTGTTTAACAAATAAATTTATTTCATTTTACCTATAAAATACTCACATTAAGTGTTTTCCTGTAGGTAAAAATCTGTTTAACAACCTGTTAAAATACACCAGAATGCAGGAAATGACATTTACTTCTTTAAATATTTCTGAGGGAGGACCCCCAGACCCCCAGCCTGTGGGTCCCCCAACATTACAAATACTTACTCTTGTTTTTTTCTCTGAATGTCATAAAATCAGTAATTTTATCTGTGAAAATACAAATTGAACATCTGTTGGTAAATCCATAGCTTTATATTGCCATAGTTTTCAATTTGTCATTTTTACAAACGCATCATAAATTTTCTGTTATGGATTTTAGTTTTGGTGCCACCCCAGGTTTTTCAGTGGCCCACCCCCATGGCGCCCCCCGAAAAATTTCTGCAGGAGCCACTGTTTTAGGATACAAGATGCTTCCTACAAAAACCAGAATGTGAATCTTTTCCTAAAATTTCATGCTGATATCTTGAACAGTGAGGAAGTTATGATGAAAAACAGAAAACAAGAAGGTGAACTGGTCCCATTGGTTCTGCTGTGAACTGCAGCAAGAAAACATGAGCTGATTTCACCTGAACACACATCAATAACTTCCCTCAGACTTCAGATCATCACATGACTCTGGWGTTATTYTKYAWGGTTTGACATGTTCTTTTGGAATCTGCTGTCAGATTTAATATTGGTGTAGGATTAATAATTTATCCACCTCCCTACATTAAGTGTGATGTTCAGGTTTAGGTTTTTTCCCTCCAGATGTTTTTTGTTGTGATAAACTGATCTGTGGAAACCTTTAGTTTTGAAAACACAGCCAGTCCAGATCTGCTCAGACTGAACAACGTGTCTTACTTGGTGAAGATCTCGATCAGCTTCTTCCTGTTCCTCCGGGGTTCCGAGTCCTCGTCGAACTCCTCCATGTCTTTCCCCAGAAACACCTCCTGGTGGAAGTCCTTGTTCAGGTGGCCGTCTCTCTCCATCTTCAGCCCGTTCAGGTGGTCCGGGGGCAGGATCTCGTTCTCCTCCTTTCCGGCTTGGCTCTTGTTTTTGGAGGAGGACATGTTGGCTGGACGTGCGTCCACGTCCACGGAGCGGAGCAGGACACAGACGGACAGAGACACAGCCAGGAGGTTTCTGCTCCACCGTTTCCTCCAAAAAGCCATAACTCCCTTTGAAAAGGTCAAAGGAAGWCATTAGTTCAACTCTGGTGATGCGTTCAAGGCCCACTGGGGTTTACCACTTTAAACACACCAACTGGAAAATCCTGTTTATCTGCTCTAAACAAACATTGACAAATGCTTGAACAACAACTAGAGTTTAKGATGTGTGACTATGAATCAGCCTATAAAACCCAAACAACCCGGAAATTGCTTCTTTGTAATGAGCAGTTCGTTTGTTAGCATAATGCTAACTTTAGCCTCGCTCTAAATAAGTCWTAAACATCAACAAGCTGCTCAAACACTGGTGAAAATGACTTTATCAGTGAGTTTAACGACTTTCAGGAAGATAAGACTGCTATCATCAGTTAGCTGACATTAGCATGAACTTCAGTCTCACGAACCTGTTGAGGTCCAGCTGTGGAACACCTGGATTCTCTGTAATAAACCCACTGAAGATGTGGCTCGGCTCGGCTCGGCTCGGTTCGGTTCAGAACGGCTCACACACACAGGTGGTCCACAACACACCAGCTGTTCGTCCCGTCTGTCAGGCGAACTGTTAGCTCCGGGGCCACAGCGTTCTTCCGCTGAAACTCTCTGTGATCAAACGTCACTTCCGTTTCGCCCCTTCAAAATAAAAGCATAACTCAATGATTAACCCCTTAGCAGTCTTTGTTCCACCGGTGGGTAAAAAACGATTTGGTTTATGCCTTTAAACTTTTTCTGACGTTTTTCCAGATGCTACCTGGGGCATATATATATATA
>NW_013953123.1:248853-250183 GCF_001266775.1 Austrofundulus limnaeus
ATACTACATTTATCCATTTTAAATACACTAACTTCACTCCTTTGTAACAACTAAGGCAAAAATGTAATTAATTCTGAAAATCTTTTCAGGACCCCACCTTGATGTTTCGGGACCCCACTTTGGGTCCCGACCCCAACTTTGGGAAACGCTGTTTTAGGGGATAAAATAATGTTTGCACATATTCAAGTTACATTTAGATGTCATTTAAGGGTAATAAGATATTCATTGTACAAGGGACACGGTAAAGTAAAAATCTAGCTTGCCAAAAAATATTTTTTGTCGATATCTTTGGAGTGGCACTTTTCACGGTGTTCATATTTTCCACTATCAAAGAGGAAACTAATACACATGTGCACAGCAAAAATCACAACTAAGMCAAATAGAAGATACTGATGGTGTCTCAACTAYACACACGTCTCAAAWGTACTCAGTCTACCCTATAAATAAATGCAATGGGAGCGTGAGAGGAACCCATCCAAGATGGCGGCCGCACTGGCAGCAGTCCGTAGGGTCTCTTCACGTATGTCTGTGGAAGTTCCAGCGTATACAGGAAGTAGGACAACAGGAAGAAGGGGTGAGTGGACAGAACRTCCGGATGCTGCCTGTAGATGGTGATGTTTTACAGCTCATCAACCTGAAAACAAACTTGCCAGGTTTCATGCAGGAGATTTGAGCAGTAATCCCAGAGATCAGGGGTCGGATTGATAAAGCTTGCATACACACAAAACCAGCCCAGACATATTATTAGAAATACAGCAAACATTAGTTAGAATACAGAAGATGGGTTTAGAAATAACATTCAAATGGGTACCAGCACAMGTTGGAGTGGAGGGAAATGAAGGGCAGCAAAAAGGACAACAACACAACAAACCAACTTCACAATCAATATAAGTAAATCTGAGGCAAAAAGTTTGGTTAAATTAAAAATCAAGGAAAAGTGGCAGAAAGAATGGCATGAAGAAAACAAAGGAAGATGGTTTTATAAGATCCAAAGAAAAGTGGGAGAAATGAGAGTAACGAGGAGAAACAGAAAAGAAGAGAGATTATTAACTAGATTGAGAATGGGACACACCGGACTTAACAGCACACTCTTTATGATAAACAATCATGAGAGTGGAAACTGTCAACATGGTGAAATGATAGAAACAATAGAACATGTAATATTAATATGTAAAAGATATGAGAGACAAAGAAGAGACATGATGGAGAAATTTAGAACAATTATAGAAAAATTCAATATATCAAATTTATTACAGAAAGATTCAGGAAGTAAACGTATAAACATTTTAATTAGATTCTTCACAGAACATGACTATACTGTAAGTAGAGC
>NW_013953123.1:251183-253229 GCF_001266775.1 Austrofundulus limnaeus
ATTAGGAATAAAGACTTCTGAGTTCTGGTGCATTTGTGCGTGCAGGGGTCATTATGTTACAGCTTTGTGGTGTCTAGTTATTGTATCACGTTTTTGAACTGAGTTTGTTTTACAGAATGAAATGTCTGAATGAGTGCTCATCCAAGACTGCTGATTCCATACTTTTTTCCAGGGGTTGTAGTCGATAAAAACCATTTGTATGGAAGCAGCGCCCCCTCACACGTCTGATCATTCACAGAGCTGACTATTGGTTGACGGTTTTGATTTAAAATACAGTTCTCACAATTCTTTGYGTTTACGTGGCAGGAAGCAATTGAAGCTGCCCTATCAGCACAACCATTTGTTTCCCAGCTTTTAGGGACAGGGATCTTGTTTTTTCATGAATTCAAATGTGAATTCACAGCATTTCTTTGGACTCAGACCATGGAACTGCTCAGCAAGTTGTTTGATGTGGTCTGCAAGCTCCTTCTCCATCTCCTTTGTGAAGACTCTATTTGCCTGTGCTGTCCCACTCTACCCTACTGTTTTCACTTCCTTTTCATCGTTCTTCATGAATCTGCAGTGTTCACTTGTCAGTCTTCGTCTCTGATGGATTTTCCTGCCTTGCTTGACCTTAGCAGCTGCTCCCTCCATCTCCTCATGGGGTGTTGCCCCCCAGTCTGTCTCTCTGCTGTATTTTCTTGGAATAATTATGGTTCTACAAGGTGTAAAATAGTAGGGGAAAAAGCTGCTATGAAATAATATATTTAAATATGTTTTTTTCTCACATTTTTAGATTTAATTTTAATCATGCTTCCTGGTCTAAAAATGTTAGTATACTAGTTAAAAGTGAACATCCAGCCAAAAGGTGAAAATGGCGTACGCCAAACAAAATTCAGATTTATAAAACCGTACGTACGCATGTTTCTGCGCACCTTTCCTTTATAGATCACAGCCGCACGTCAGAGTTTGTGCACAAGGTCCCGCCTCAGGTTCTACCCTCTACACGCCCACACTCAACCATAAACAGTCAATGTAAAGTACCTCATGAATGTTAGGATGTACTTAAATCAGTCAG
Source organism: Austrofundulus limnaeus (assembly GCF_001266775.1). Classification (NCBI taxonomy): domain Eukaryota; kingdom Metazoa; phylum Chordata; class Actinopteri; order Cyprinodontiformes; family Rivulidae; genus Austrofundulus; species Austrofundulus limnaeus. Next base: position 252,241 of record NW_013953123.1, read on the forward strand.
CTGATCAGTGATTGGTTCAGACACTTTCCGTCATGCGTCTGGAGGATGACAGGTGCTGACAACTGCTAACATCAACAGAATGTCTGTAATTTACTCAGATTTTCCCTCATTTTGAAGGTTTTCAGAGGTTTAGGGTAATCTAATGATTTTTTTTATTAAAAACTCAGCTTCAGTTTTATTTTCTCTCAGAGCCTGCAGGACGATAAAACAGTAAATAAAATTAAACAAGTCAGATAAAGTTAGAATGTGGTGCTGTTGATATGTCTCTAATCGGGGAGGGGTCTGCGGGTCAGGGTCGTCTGAGGAGGAAGGAAATGGATGGAGATGTGTGAACCTTTATTTAAGATTTAAGTTTTTTATTTCAAAGGTCCTTATGGCTCACCAGCAGAAGCATAAATAATACTGTTTTATTTATTTGCCGTTATTTTACCAGGCAAATCCCACTGAGATCCCAGATCTCTTTTTTCAAGGGCGGCCTGGGCTAGAAGGCAACCTATTGTACATGTTTTTTGGGGTGGRGGAACCCTAGTACMCAGAGAAAACCCACGCAAGCACGAGGAGAACATGCAAACTCCACAAAGAAAGACCCCAGGTCTGAACCGTGGATCGAAACCAGGACCTTCTTGCTGTGGGGCATCACTGCTAACCACTGAGCCATCGTGCTGCCAACAGCTGTTAAGAAAGCTCAAGTTGATCTAAAATCTAAGTCTAATTGTGAAGTGCAATTACATATCTGACCTGATATCATGATGCAGTTTAATTCCTCACTTCACCATCTGTGTCACAGCTTCCTGTCTCCAAAATGAGCGTACGCCTGGGTCAGAGCTGGCTGAGGGTCCGCACATTTTCACACCAAGTTTGAGTTTTATAAATCACAACCTTGGGCTGAAAAGTGTGTGTAGGACCAGAGGAGATCTAAACTACAGGACCAGAGGAGATCTAAACTACAGGACCAGAGGAGATCTAAACTACAGGACCAGAGGAGATCT
>NW_013953123.1:254740-255354 GCF_001266775.1 Austrofundulus limnaeus
TGAACTACAGGACCAGAGGAGATCTGAACTACAGGACCAGAGGAGATCTGAACTACAGGACCAGAGGAGATCTGAACTACAGGACCAGAGGAGATCTGAACTACAGGACCAGAGGAGATCTAAACTACAGGACCAGAGGAGATCTAAAGTACAGGACCAGAGGAGATCTGAACTACAGGACCAGAGGAGAGATAAACTACAGGACCAGAGGAGATATAAACTACAGGACCAGAGGAGATCTAAAGTACAGGACCAGAGAAGATATAAACTACAGGACCAGAGGAGATCTGAACTACAGGACCAGAGAAGATCTGAACTACAGGACCAGAGGAGATCTGAACTACAGGACCAGAGGAGATATAAACTACAGGACCAGAGGAGATCTAAAGTACAGGACCAGAGGAGATCTGAACTACAGGACCAGAGAAGATCTGAACTACAGGACCAGAGGAGATCTGAACTACAGGACCAGAGGAGATATAAACTACAGGACCAGAGGAGATCTAAAGTACAGGACCACAGGAAATCTGAACTACAGGACCAGAGGAGATCTAAAGTACAGGACCACAGGAAATCTGAACTACAGGACCAGAGGAGATCTAAAGTACAGGACC
>NW_013953123.1:256354-256645 GCF_001266775.1 Austrofundulus limnaeus
AGGGAGGTCTGGGCCCCCCTTCTGAAGCTGCTGCCCCCGCGACCCGAACCCGGATAGGGGGAAGAAAATGGATCGATGGATGGATTATTACCCCGGACAGCTTCATCCACACCCATCTGTTTCTTCACAAGTTTTTATTCTAAAGATAAGTGTCACTCTCACTGTCTTTTCAGAGCTAGAAAAAATGTACTGTAATGTAACATACTGATTCAAAGCAGATGTGTGTGGTGTCATCTTTATAAATATATGCAGTATATATACCTTTTTATAATACACACACAGTTATATATA
>NW_013953124.1:0-14121 GCF_001266775.1 Austrofundulus limnaeus
GTCCTGGTAACATTTTTAATGTGGGGGTTAAAAGACATGTCCTGATCAAAAATAACACCAAGGTTCTTTACTTCTCCAGGAGAGACTCAGAGTAGAATCAACTCAGGGTTGAGGTGGTTCATGTGGTAAGGATGCTTCTTGGAGGTGTTGTGGACAGGTCTGACTGGAAGGAGACCCCGAGGAACACCATGGAGCTATTCCAGAAGAGCTGGAAGATGGGGCTGAGAAAAGAGAGGTCTGGACCACCCTGATCAACCTGCTGACTTGAGGCATAACTCTGAAACAAGAGGAAGATGGATGGATGGATGGATGGATGGATGGATGGATGGATGGATGGATGGATGGATGGATGGATGGATGGATGGATGGATGGATGGATGGAATAGCTAAAAGTCAGTAGTTTTTCTTTAACATCAGTAAACAGTTTGCTGTTTGCAATGTGAACTGAAGAATTTTTTTAGCAAATTTGCTTTCAAATTTTCAAATTTCTGAATCCAGCCATAAAATTTTACTAATGCCACTTTTCTGCTAGACTATAATGTAATAAATCTTAAATCAATTGTTAGCTAGTGAGAGATAATGTCTCTGAAAAGGATTGTTCTCAGAGTTAACCCATCACGTAACAGAAATGAGCTCAAATCAGAAGTGGTTGCAGCTGAGATGCATTAACAACACAATATTTCACATTACATTACTTCCAGGGTCTGTGGTGGGTGACAGGCATTTCTTCAAAGAATGCAAGGCATCTACTTGACCTGTGTTATGATGTAGATTAGAAGGTGTAGGTGTAATCTAAAACCTGTCTGATTGTCAAAATACTGACAATCTGTAAAAGAGTTCACTGAGTCCTGACCCTCCACTGTCCCTAATTCTAGGAGCACCATCAGAAAAGATCACAATCACATGACCACTCAAAAGACAAAAGCAAACCCATTTTAAACAAATTTAAATAAAAAATTAATAAAAAAGCAAACATAGGTGCTGAGAGATTCAGAAGACTTTTTGCTCTTAATGGTTTTTTGGAAAAGTTCAGTGCTGACCACTCTGTGAGATTTGTGGATAAATTTGATCTCTTCTGGGAAAGTCGACATCTGTTCAAGTCTGATGGAATGACTCTGAATAGAGAACTGTTGGTATCAAACTGTTAGTTTTTGGTTCTGTTCTGGGGACGACTGTGGAATCTCTGGAGATGATGGTGCAAAGGATTTTACATAAAATCAAGAACATTGTGGACAACCCTGACCATCCTCTTCATCAGACTGTCATAGAAAGACAAAGTGTCTTCAGTCGGAGGCTTCTTCAACTTCGCTGTAATACAGACCACTACAGAAGATCTTTCCTGCCCACAGCCATCAGAATCTACAATAAGTTTTAAGTTCAATGACTTACAACAACACCTAATTTCCCTCTGGGATCAATAAAGTATTTTTGAATTGAATTGAAACATGAAGTATTTCCTGAACCAAGTTCTGGCTGGAAACAACAGAAAACAACAGGTGATCAGCTGACGTCTGAGGCTGAAGGAAAACAGAAGAAAACTGAGACACCGATGGAAAACAATGTGCAAGTGGCTGATAAGAAGACTGCTGCAGAACCACAGAGAGAGGAGTTACTCCAAGCTGCTGAACTGGAAGAACATCTGGTTTCATCAGCATCACAAGAGAGGAACCAGAAAATGTGTTCCCCCGACCTACAACTGAAGAACAACTGACCACTTCTTCTTCTCCACCTGAGGAACCCAAACCATCAACTAAGAATGAAGATGTAAGACCTACTTCCAGAAGAAGACCACAGGTTGGAGACGACATTGAGGACCCGGTAGAACAAGCAAAGTATTGCTTCCAAATGCACGCAAATCTGAAGCATCAATGGGAGAGGCTACCGTCTGGATGGGGAGATTGGCTGATAGAAATGTAGATAAAGGAGATGATAATGAAATACCAATATGATGAATATTTTATGTCTGGGAGGATTAAAGATTGAATTTCTGGGGTTGGGAAATGTTTAGAAATATCCTGATGTGACAACAGATGTTATAACTTCACTTTATAAAGCTTTTGTAACATTTCCTTATTGTATTGACATATTTTATGTATGTCAAGAGAGGGGTTTAAGGAAATTTTGTAACTGATTAATTTAATGTTAAATGCAGTTTTGTATTTTATACATTCTGGTCATTTCAGTCTGTAAGGTTTAAGCTGACAAAGAGTTGGTGTGTGTGTTATCATGTGTTCTTTCTTAAGGCTAAACAAAATGAGGAAATTCTGATATCTGACGTAAAAGGTAACACACCAGGAAGAGATGATCTTTATAAGCTCAATTCATTATTATAATAGAAAGGTTTTCAGTGTTTAGGGAGCGTCTGCTCAGAGCAGAGCTCCTGTGTTTGTTTTGATTCAGCCCAAGGTCTTGAAGCCTGTGTGTTGTACTGTGAACCTGATTGGAGTCAGAAGATTGAAAATAAAGTTTTAACAAGAAATTCAGCTGATTCCTGTTTATTCGGACATACCATCTTAAACAACACATTTTTCTACAGGGTGCAGAAACTATATTATCTGAATAAACTGGCCTGTGAGAGAACTTGATGAGGGCATCATTATTTTAGATTTATGATGTACAATCATTACATTACTGTCTGTGTCATAGCAAGTCATCATATTTTCATCATTTATGAAATATTACACCTATGCAGTCAACAAAAAGTGCATATTTTAATGGTTTAATATCAGTAAATAATATATTTGACAACACGTATTCAGTTTGAATGTTAGCATACTGGTTTTACAGTTAAAATCATTATTTTTGGTTACATTTGCACATTAATCACCTATGAGGCATAATCCCTTTTACTCTTGAAAAAACGTCCCAATTTCTACAGTTTATAGCAAAGTATCTGTGCCATTTGTACATTCATTACATGTTTGTTTGCACCCTCCTGTGCTCCACTCATTGAAATCAATGGTTAGCATTAGCATTAGTTCAAAGCTTAAGTTCTTCCTTGCATAGCATGCCCCAGGTCACATGATGTCCAATTCAGTAATATAGATCATTGATTATACTGCTTTAACATCTGAGCAACAACTGATTTTATCAAAAGTAGCATTTGGAAAAACATTCACTATACAATAAACGAACCCATTAGAGGTAGAAGGTCATGTTGGTGTTGGTAACTGAAGTAGAAAACCTATCAAACCCCTTTTATACACACAACACAAAGCTGGGTGTGACACATCCATCAGACGTTTTATATGCTGATAATAAGTGAAGAATGTCAGAAGAATGAGAAGCTGGGAGTTGTCCCACCCTCTGTGGACCACTAACTCATTATTCTTGTTCACTGAGATGGAGAAAGACCCCTTCCTTGGGAATACACCCGCCACACACACTTTCAGAGAGGATATATACACAGTGCGTTCCTCTGAGAAATTCTAAGATGATTGTCATTAGAAGGGTGGTTTTAGGCGGAAATAAGACAGCTAAAGCTATAATGGAAAAGAGTCTCAAGGAGACATGAAGGCAGACAAATTAATGCTTTATTGAGTAAAATCTAAGTCACGGTCTCTGCTGAATGTGAGTGGTATAAACCAGAGGTCTTTTGAAAAGCTAACTAAAGATTCCTCTGACAAAAACTTCACTGAGACAAAAGAAAGCCAGGTTAGTATCCTGAATAGGTGACGTATCAGGATACAGTTAAAGAAAGAAAAACATATTTATGACCAAATATTACATGCTCTTGTTTAACATTGGTAATGTAAATTAACAAGGGACAGTGATATACAATGGGCTAACAAAGCTAATCCTTTAGCATATAGCTGACAATCTGGATTCATTCTCATACTATAAAAGCAAAAGCTGGACACAGACTTACTCAAACATGTTATTAAAACAAGTGTAGATGTGCTTTTAGTCTCAGTGTTGTAGCAGCTTATAGGAAGGATATTCTCACGTGTTTAAGTGGCAACAGATTGTATTGAACTGAACATAACAGATTAAACTATATCTTATAGTCCATTAATAATATTTTTTTATATTTATTTTCCTTCATTTCAACTCAACAACTAGAGACTGAATCCTTTCATTTTATATTTATAGAACTATTAGAATTAAAGTAAACAACAGTAGTGGGCACCAGTCCACTAAAGCAGCTAACTGTGGACCTAAATATGTATGCTTTGGTGGTTTTACTAATTTTTATAATTCATAAGCAGGTCTACACGTTCTAAAATTAAAATGCAGTACCACTAATAACATACCAGTTACTATTATCTTGAACAGTGGAAGGAATGGCTGTCAATGACACACAACACGTGATCGATAAACACACTTATTGGAAACCTATCCTTGCTGACTGTTGCTCTCGGTCACGGTTCTCATTTCCCACAATGCTTTGTGTCTGCTTACGTAGCAGAAAGGCAATGTTTAGAACTCCCTGTCCCAGCTAAATTAGTTAACGTTTGTAATCCATACTAAAATTTTGTATGTATTGATTTATTTTACTTTACAATTGTAGCTCATTTTAAAAAATAATAAATTTTAAACGCTGCAACTTGACGTAATTGGTCGAAGCTATCCGCCAACGGGGTTAGACAGACATCTAGTGGTCAACTATGGAGGACCAAACCTATCATTATTGGAAATAAATGTATACGCCAGTTATATATTTATACATTTATTTCCAGTAATGATAGGTTTGGCACAATAATTTATTTGTCAAACTTCTTTTTGACCCTATAATTTATTTTAATACGCCAGTTATATATTTATACATTTATTTCCAGTAATGATAGGTTTGGCACAATAATTTATTTGTCAAACTTCTTTTTGACCCTATAATTTATTTTAATACGCCAGTTATATATTTATACATTTATTTCCAATAATGATAGGTTTGGTCCTCCTTACTAGAGAACATGGATGATGAGGAGGGGGTAAACGTTAATGTTCATCAGTGAAGAAATCTGACTCACAACATTCGCGCGCTGCGTCACACTCACATGGGAGCGGCCTCTGCTTGGTTCAGGCTCAGTTTGAGCTTTGGATAGCTACCTGTGCATGGAGTGTGTGCATCTTCACCAGCGATGGAGGTGTTTATACTTAGCGCTTACGTTATTGTTGTATTCTCCATGTGGCGGAATACTTTATAACTTGTGAAATGTTGTAGAATTGGAGAGCAAAACATGAACTAACAGAATTTCGAATGCTGCACACAGCCTTTCCACGAGGAGCTTGGTCACACATGCAAAGTTGGACATATCTGTTGGATAATGGCACTCTGAGCACAAATATTTAATATAAAGTTTGGTTTTAGAGACCACAGTTCCAGCAGTGAGGAGTGGAGAGGAGAGGTTTACTCACTCAGGAGGACTGCTGCTCCTGCTGACCCGCCCAGCTCTGCTCTCATTGGATAAAAGTGTTCTGGAGTTTGTTTGGTTTGTTGAAAGTAGCATCCCGTTTGTAGCAGACTTATCCTGGTAAAAACCAGACCCTGTCCTTCACTTTGGTTTGTACTAGGGTCTGGACTCACTGCTATAGAGAAACGATTCTTGCAGGAGGCGTGGCCTCTGCTGAGGCATGTGTGTGTTGTCACTGTGATGGAGGCTAAGCTAAGAAGCTAACCGGAAATCACGTGCGCTGTAAACAACCCCACTGAGAGGAGAAATATACCGAGCCGAACGAGACGACTGTAAATGAGAGCTGCTGCTTTGTCTGACAAATTTATTTTAATTTGGAAGCCTTATCAATACAGACTGGCTTCATTCACTTCCTCCACTGCTGTATGATAAAATAACTAGCAGACACTGTGCAGAACATCGACGTTCTGTTCTCTGATTGGTTCAGCTAAAAATCTGCCAGAGAAATTCTTGTCTATGGGAGAAGTCCCAGACGGAGCAGTGAAGGAAACTAGAATTGAGCAGAACTGCGTAGGAAGGCAAGGGCCAGGCTAGAGCAGACTGGGTGGCTTTAACAAGACCGCAACAGAAAACAAGTAGTTTCCCCCCTTACAGATGATGGAAATCTGTCCTGGTCATGTTCAGAGTTGCGAAAATCCGTTCTGGCGACAAAGAACTTTAGGTAGCGATTTCTTTTACGGTACCCTTGTTACCATATAATTACAAGGTAATAAAAAATGTAATTAAACATAATTACAACCTTATTACCATGTAATTTTGTGGTAATTAGTGTACAATTTTACTATGTAATTGTCTGCAGTATTGTAGCACTTACCTGGTAATGTCCTGATGCATCTCAGTAATCCAGGTAAAAAATCAAAAGCCTGAATTTTGCCTGAAACTCTCAGACTGAAGAAGTCTCTTGGAGGAGAGACGAAACGTTTCATTAAAGAAGAACCCGTCCAGAAGACCTATACATTTTTTTTCTTTTTACCTGGTAATGTATTACAATTCACTATGTAACACCTAAATAAGCAGTAGATAATTTGGACAGTTTTAAAGTTATATTTTATTGCAATTAACCACTAACCTCAAATTTTAGTTGCATTCTTTTGGTTATAAATATATTGTTGTGTTACTACTGGATAGTAATTTGATTGTATAACACCCACTAAAGGTAGTTTTACCAACAGTAGTTTTTCTTTTGTACCCTAATTACCATGTACTTATATGTAATAAGGGTACCGTAAAAGAAAGCGTTACCGAACTTTAAGCACTATGGTTTTGGCTGCCGTGAGTCCAAGACTGAATTCTGCCCGCTGTTTACTTCTGTTACCACCATCCAATCAAGTGACTGAATCCTGCCCACTGATTGGCTTAGATGCTGCTGACCCTAGTCACATGACTTGAACCCTGGTTTCTGTGGCAAATATTCTGTGAATGTGGGCTTATGCCTCTGTCCTTCATCGCCGTATTTGTTGTCGAGACAGTATGAATACTTGATAATGTAAAATTGCATATCTTCAAAGCAACATATAAGCGATATATATCGCCCACCTCTAGTTAGGACCCATTGTCTTGGAGGATGCCCCCATCCTGCCTAGTTCCTACTGTACTACAGCCTGTGGGGGCAGTGCTGTGATCTGGGGTTGCTGCAGTGGGTCAGGTCTAGGAAGCTTATCCAAACGATTCCACAGCGAATGTGTGCCGTAATCAAAGCTAAAGGCAGTCCACTAAAATATTAGAGTGTGATCACTTTTTTTTTTGGTGACACATGATCAGTCAGGTCAGTTTTCCACAACCAGTATAACATGATCAGAATAAGTGTTGACATGCACGCCATTCAGATTATTAATCTGCATTAACCACCACTCTCATTCAAGCTGAATCAGATCAGAATTTTCCAATCGGGACATTTACACAACACATTTCAATTTTGATTGGCCGTTTATTTCGATTACTTATGTCCATGTAAACATAATTAATGAGAGCTAATTTTATGGCTTCCGATGGAGTATGCAGGTTCTTTAGTGGTTTGGAGTTGTATGGCCAGCTGTTGGTCTGTGTTTATGGGGGTGGTGGTTGACTGGACCTGAGCAGAACCATGAACAGGATGCAAGTTGAGGCCCAAAGTCCACCGATGGTCAACATTTTGTCCAGGGTCACCCAAGGTTGTGGTAACAGCCTGAGGAATGGTCTGGAGTATTCATTTGAGAATCACAGGAGTTGGTTTTATAAATGCAAGCATCTAAGTGACAAAACCTATCAGAAGTTGTGTGTTTCTTGTTATTTCTTGAGAGTTTTGTGTGTATTGTTGGTTTTTATTTTCCCTTTGGTCATCATGTTTGTTCTTCTGTTTCTCTTGGGCCACCAGTCAGTTTCTGTTCCTCTGGTTGATGCCACTTTGAAACTTGTCATGCCTCCCTGTATTCATTTTTCAGTTGTCGGTGTGATTCCATGACAGCTTTTTGTTTTGTTGGAATAAAGTTTGTTTTTATTGAAGCTCCTTGTGTCTATCTGTATTTTGGTTCCAGTCCTCCTGCCAACCTGCCAAACTATTGATGCATCAGATACCACAGTTACAATAACTCAGTTCTTCAGCAGTAATTACAAACCAGGGGGGTTGGAATTAGATCATACAAGTCAATGCAAAGGGGATAAGTCTTAATTAGGGATGCAAGTAGTAACCTTTTCCCCAGTAATTTGAAGCAGGGTTGAGACAGAACTGCAGGAAGCACATTATTGGACTTAGGAGATTTGATGGTAGATTGTTTCTCTCATTTAAAACATTATTTAGGTAAACAGGAAATACATCAAACATAGGACAGCGAGAGCAGAACAAATCAGAAGAGTCAAACTTGAGGGAAAAGAACCAAAGCTTGGGACAGTCGGGAAGAAAGAAAGAAAAAAAAGAAAGAAGCATTTGGCAGAGAGAGAGACGGCTGGCAGCTCCCAGAGAAGGACCTCAGTGATTTATTCCAGATTCTTGCATTAGTCAGATGGATGTTGCCTTGCATAGATTAAAATTACGATACATTCATCAATGTGGCAGACACAAATGCATTACAGTCAGGAACTAAACAAGGCAGCTTGCTGGGGGAATCAATGTGCATAATTAAAAGAATAATATGGAAAAGCTTTCTGTAACTTGGCTTACGAGGTGTCTTCTATCAGCTGCATATTGTCCTGCTGAATGGCCCACACTGTAAAAATACAATAAATACAGAATATACTGTAAATACACGGGTTTTGTATTTTTAGCTGTTAGAAATTGAGATGCACTTAGAAAAAGTTAGACTTCCTATCTTCTTTCTCTTTGTAGCAGAGATGTTTGTTTCACCCACTGTTTATTTTGAGTAAATATCCAAGTATTTTATTTTTACATCTTTCTAATCTCTTCACCCATATGAGCTCATATATTAAAAGAGTAACTAAACCCAGAATCAACTTATTTTTTGCAGATAAACATTCCAAATTGTGCCTTAAATGTATCATCTTTATATTTCTGTGCAGATTTGTATTTTTTTTTTTTTTGTAAATCTGTTTAATTTTGAAATAATTGGTCTAAAACCATCTTAGTGCTGCCTTCTATGGGTTGAACAATGGTACTGCAGTTTAATTTTCCTATTGGCTAAAACAACACATGCTTACCATATTTATTCGTGTATAATACAATCTCATATGTATAACATATGTATAACATATATCTCATATGTATAACAACATATGTACTAAAAGGTAATTTGACAACAAATATATATCAGCTGTAGCAGCATCATATGAATTCTGGCATTTTACACATAGTCCACCAGGAGGCGCCAACACAAAAGTCAGAGACTTCACATGAGATTTGGGTCATCTTGTGGGGGGAAAGCAGATTACTTCCTACTCGCGAGCGCCCCCTCTGGTGGAGAAACTTTTTTCAGGGATACAAACTTTTTCAGAACACCGGTAGACAGCAGCCATTACAGACAAACATGTGTTCATTGTTGTTCGAGGAGCGGCTTGGTCACACACTAATGTCATTAGTTTGTTATCATTACTAACGTGCAGGACTACTTTTTCCCCTTTTTTCCACATCATGTCTCCTGCCTGGATCTGTTATTATCTCGCTCTGAAGCACGGAGGAGTGTCAGAGGTGAGCTCGTTTCAACAGCTTTTTACAACGCGGTCTCATTTCTGGACTCAATAATTTTGCCGATACTTCAGTTAAAATACATAAGTAAAAATATTTATCCATGTACAATACTACCCCCCAACTTTATGGATGATTTTATGGATTAAATTTTACATATTATACACGGAGAAATACGGTACATCAAGGCTACCTTGTTCTGCTGTAAAAGCCTTTCTCTCAGAGATGTGACTGCAGTGAGTCAGGAGTTGGAACAGTGAGCACTGTGAATAAAGTTTGTTACTGTTTTGAACATTAGTCAGTGCTAGCAATGATGCTGCTAACATCACTTTAAGACTCAGAAACTGAACCCATTCTGTCCCTTCAGATGAAAGACACGAGGTTAGAAACACTCAGTGTTCAGAGCTTCTCAGGATCCATAAAAGGTTCCCCAATAATTATTTTTCCTTGACTGCTCAGAGCCAAGAAATGTATGGCACTAAATTGGGGTCATAAGTTTTGTTCAAAATAAAAACAAATTGAAACTGAAAAAAGGAGGTTTGAAAATGAAAAATAATTTTGAAACTGGAAAAAAAATTTGAAACTGAAAAGACAAAATGTTTGAAACTTTTCCAGATTGTAATGCATTGTTTTTCAGTTTCAAAATTATTTTTTCAGTTTCAAATATATAAATTTTTTCGGTTTCAAAATCATTTTTTCAGTTTCAAAATTGTTTTTCAGTTTCAATTTTTTTTATTTGAACAAAACTTATGACCTCACTTTAGCTCCATACTCTCCCACTTCGACTGTGGGACCTCCAGACTATACTTGATACAGATGTCCAGTACACTTGTCCAGCCACTTGGTCTGTGCACATTTTTCCAATTTTGCCAGAAGTTTCAGGAGTTCACTTTATTATTTTTTTTAGTTGAAAAATCAAATGACAGAATATCTGTGACTACTGTATGTAAGTTGCTTTGAACAGTATTGTAATGGTTGACAGGGTGGGGGTGGGGTAATGGTCTGGCGATGATCTGGTGGTCAGATAAGACTTTCTAATGTTACGTGGGTGTTCATGTGAATACAATTTAGGTTTTTTTTCTTGCGCATGGAAATTAATGGAAATACTATTTTCTATTTAGGCTTTTAAAACTTTTTGTTGTGTGTTATGTAGTGTCTAAACCTATTGAATAAATATAATAATTTGGATAAATGGCATATAAATCGTATAGCAACACATTACATATAAGTTGTTACAGATAATGCGAGCATTTGAACATTTGAATAAGGATGAACATACTTTGTGACAAAAAAAACTGAAAAGAAGAAAAACATGGAGAGAACAAAAGAGTGAAGATTGTTCAACCCAAATGTGAACCCTCTACCCACTCAGCTGAACTCTGTGGTCACAGAAAGTGAGCACTACCCACTAACCAAAGTGTAATTTAAAATGATGGTAGTGACCTTTCCTCTCGCTCTCTGGAACTTGTAGTTGCTTGATGGGTCTATTTCGAAACCACTTTCCCTCTGTGGCTCTCTCTGTTTTACACATATATGTATTATTTTTCTTTATTCCAGTCCCATTGTTTCTCTGTCTACTGTATATTCCACATCGACTCATGTAAATTCACCCATCCAGACCTCTGGATAATAACCAACATGTGAGCAGAACACAATGGCTGAAACAATATGGGTAAACTGGTGGACCCTCCCACTGTCCCCCCTGGTTAGTCCGTTTTATCTCAAGCTTTTGCTTGAGGTCCATTTTTCATTTTCTCTAGCTTTTTAGGATTAGTAGAAGCTTGTAAACATAAAAACAAATATTTTGAGCTATCAAAAGTTAAAACTAGATAGTTTTCAAAAGTTGAAATAAAACTGATAAAATTTAGACCCTCCAAATAAAGACAGCTGGTCTAAAACCAATGTCCTCCTCATTGGGATTCAGGTCTCAGATACTGTGCATGACAAAGTTTATAAATATTAATGTATTAGAGGAAAAGCATCAATACATAGAGTAGTGAGTGTTTAAAAAAATAGTTCAGTGTATCAGAAGACGATTCTCTAACCTGTATTTCTGTATTTGTCAAATAACCTAAATATGACAAAAAATAGCAGAACAAATCTCCTAAAATTCTGCTCTGATGTTTGTTTTTCATGGCACTGCAGGATTTATAGTGACCTCCATGAACCCCTAACCTTTCTGAAGCAACAGAAAATACAAATGTGTTCTTTTTTTCAGAATAGTTAACAAGGTTAAAAAGAACTGTAAAGACAGACCATTTGTCATTTAATTGATAACGCAGCAATCTTCCCTTATAATCAGGACCTATACAGTTAAATATAATCACATCTGTTCCCATAAAGACTTTATCAGCCCAGAGCCAAACTGAATGTTAAAAGGGTTGAATTCAGTCTGTGATTTCCTTGTAGTTTCATCCACTTCTTTAATAAATTGTTAGCAGCTGACACAAAAAAACTCACTTAAAAACAACAAAATAAAAACATGTTACATTTATAAACACAGATATTTAAAAGAATGCAAACGTAAAACAGAACTTTGGCTCCTGGTGTAAAAAGTTGTTGAGGATTGCTAGTTCGGCTTCTTCTTTGTCTTTTTCTTTTGTTTTCTTGTAGATTTTTTTTACTAAAGAAGCATCATTAAAGTAATTTTAAAACTTCTGGGTACATGACGGATTTGATTTGTGACGGCAAACGAAAGCACAGAGTTCACAAAACTAACTTCACTTCAAAATAAGAGGGTGGATTTAAAAGTTTTCCATGTAGTTGCCCCAGTTGACCACTAGATGTCTGCCTTCATCAGCATATCATCTTTAAATCATTTCTGGGTCTCTTCAGGCTTCAGCTAACCCCACTGGCCGATTTCTTCGACCAATTACATCAAGTATTGAGCTCCAGTGTTTAAACTTTATGTTTTAAAAAAAATTAGCTCCGATTGTAAAGTAAAATAAATCAGTACATACAAAATGAAGTTAAGACATTAACTTAGGTTCGGGAGCAGGACCACGCCTCTCACCTGCAGCAATCAGTCGTTGTCTATTTAAACTCGCCTCACGTGGCGTTTGCCCTTAGCTCGCTGTCTCGACGCGTTCGTACCACGCAAGTGTTTTCAGAAAAGAAAAGACAGAGTTTCTCAACTCACCATGGATGTCCTCTTCCTGGATCCCTATTCCTCTGATTCGGACGATCCCATTTTCAGCTTCCAACCGCCCCACAAAGTTCCCCCACCTTCTGTCGTCAGGCAGATCCCTCGCCGGCGTGCCCGTTCACAGCCCTACCCACTGCACCCGTCCTCCCAACCCACATCAACTCCAGTGTCTCCACCCTCCGCCGCTCCTCAGTCCGAGGCCGAGCCCCGCGGTCACGGGCTCCTCCACCGCTCCAGTCGGCCTTTTCATCCCGCTTCTCCCCGACCCACTGCACCCACCTAGGCACGGCGTTCCTCATCCGCACCCACAAGCCGCCTCGCTCCCGCAGGATGGACCTTAGCGGAGCTCCTTAGCGCATTGTAGGACAGAGGAATTCCTTTCAACCGCTCATCCTCCAAGTCCACCCTCTTTCAGCTGCTCACCTCAACTCATCTTCAATTTTCCTCTACAGCTCAGCCATCCAAAAATCGGCAACCAGCTCCAACGATCCAGCTACAACCCGCTCACCAGACTACTTCCGCCTCCGTCTTCGGTGGTGACATCCCAGTTCCAACTCCAGCCGGGTCCATGCCAGCGCCAACAGTTTCCCCTTGTGGGAGTAAGGTCGTATCACCCCATGTCGTTTCTGTACCTTCTCTTTCTTTACCCTCCTCATCCCAACCCTCCCACGTTGACCCTGTCGTTCAACCCCAGGCCAGTCAGGCCTCACTCATCCCCTCCGTTCATTAATCCCTTCATCCCTCTGTCTCTTTTTCTTCCCTCCCATCCCTTTCTCAACCCTTTTCCACTCCCCTCCCCTTTTCTAGCGAGCACATTCAAGCTCCTCATCCACCTCCTTCATCCCTACCTTTACCATCTGCAGCCCCGGCTCAATGACAGGCCATCTTGGGGCCCCCTTTTACACCTCCTGCGCCTTCATTTCTCCCCTTATCCTTCCCCAATCCCCTTCTCCCGACATCCTATGTTCCTTCCCATCATTCTAACCACTACTCTCTATCCACAGCAGTACCCCCACTTCGTCCCCCCTCAACCCTGACTCGCCCCTCAGCAGTTTTCCCTGCTCTGCGCCTACTCTTGGGGCATTGAGGCTGGTGGGGGTGTTTTGGGGTCTGGGGGGTTGGGGGGTTCTTGGGGGCTGGCCGCCGGGGGTTCCAGAGCGGGGGTGACACTGCTCTCGCTCTGGGGAGGGCCTTGGTGGTTTTGTGGGAGGTCTTCTGGTAGCTGCATGTGGGCCCTCGGGTAGTTTGTAGCGGCGGTCATGGGTCACTGGTCCGGTTGCCTGGCCGTGCTGGGGCGGGTCCAGGGTGGGCGCGGGGGGCTTGGGGCTCTGGGGGCATGCCGCCCCTGGGCTGTGGCGGGGGGACTTGGGCTTTGGCGGGCGGGTTGCCGGGCCCTGGGCCGGTGTGTGCCCTGGTGTCTGGCTCTGGGCTGGGGGCCTCTGGTGCACTGG
>NW_013953124.1:14567-15766 GCF_001266775.1 Austrofundulus limnaeus
GAGGGAGAGGTAGTTGGGCTGCTCTTCCTGGGTGGGTTTCGGGGAAAGGGAGGGCTTTCTGGGGCCAGCGGGGGAGCTGACTCCCTGTGGGAGCATTTTGCTCCCTCAGTTTATTCTCCACATCCCTCGCCGCACACCTCCATCCTCTTCACTTTCAACTTCACCCATGTAGGTTTTTTGGGGGGGCACAGTTGTGTTATAAGAGCAACAATATTACATTTGTATTGCCATAACCACCTGGGCCTCAAATTTTATTGTTCATCTTAGACATTCACTTGTAACATTTTCATGAAATTCACATATAGGAACTTATGGTGGGCACTCATGGCTAGAGATGGCCGGATGGCACCACTCTTGCCTCCAGTGCCTGTGCCCAACCCCCAAGGTTTGCATATAGACACTTAGGGTTTTGGGTTAGAGAAGTGGTGGAGGGGAAACCAGCACCACGCTGGCCTCTGCCTCTTCTTCTTTCCCTTTTTTTAAATTGTTTTATAGAACAACACACACCAACAGTACATCTGGGGGTGGGGGGTGGGTGTGAGGGTCTTTATTCCCATCCCGTTCCCAGACTACCATTTGGGGAGGGGGTCCTGAAGAAGGGCGGACCGCTGGGTACGGTCCTGGGCTGTGGGTGGGCCCGGGGCTTGGATGGTCGCGGTGCTGCTTGGTCTCCTGAGGTGTGGCTCTTGGTTCCTGTGGGTGGCCCGCTGGCCGGGGTGGCTGCTGCGTTCCGGGGGTGGACAGTTGGGGGGGGGCACTTGGTCGCAGGCGGTGTGGTGGGGTGGTCGTGGGTGTGGCTTCTTTGCAGCGTGGGGCTGGCCGGGCGTCCTGGTGCGGCCCGGGCCGGGCCTTGGCTATCTGCTCCTCTCCACCTCAGAATGATTGGGTCTACCTCCTGGGTTYRGGTGTGTGCGGCCTCCAATAGGGGGTGGGTACATGTCCTGGACCTGGGGGATTTAGAGAGTGTATCGGGGGTATGAGTGGAATGTGGCATCCTTGTATGTCTTTGACTGAGTGGGGGTGAGGATGAGGGTGGGATRKYRYGATTGTGTATGTTTGGGTATTTGTCAGGCTGCGGTCTGGGCTGCCCCTACTGCTGGTTTATCTGGGAGCCCGCTGTTACTCGGCCCCCCGGTGGGGTGTGCAGCTGGCCGCCGGCATGCTGAGGGTTCCCGGGGTCTGGGGCTGGGTGCTGGGGT
>NW_013953124.1:16968-18318 GCF_001266775.1 Austrofundulus limnaeus
CCAATATGTAAATTATCCTGCAGTACCACTGCTCTACCCATATGAGCAGCAAAAACACGTTTTTAGACCAAATATTACAGAATTGAACAAGTACGCACAAAAACATCAAAATTAGCACAGAAACAGTAATATATAACATTTTAGACACATTCTAGACAGTTTATCAGCTAAAAAAATTTAATTTTGGGGTAAGTTACTCTTTAAGAAATTTTGAGGCTGTCTCTTTAAATCCAAATGAAGCACTTCTTCAACTACACAGTACACACTAAAATGTTAACAACTTAAAAAGTGGATTTTATTAAATATGATTGTTTTCTAGTTTTTAATTTAAATTAATTATTTTGAGGAAGTAATAAATAAATGTGTAGACCTTTGAAAAACTCTACAAAAACAACATTAATAAAAGGTAACTAATTGTTGCAAATAAAAACTTAAAAACAGAATCAACTTTCATAAATGGTGCCAAACTGTGTCAAATGTCCAAATGTTGAACTTTTTCCTTCCTAAAACCTCTGGAACTTTGTTTCAGTTCCCTTCATCAACATGAACCTTTGCTCTGGTAACAAACGCATATTTATTCATGGTTTCCAGGAGTTGTTAGTCTTTATCAAATTTTCAAAGATCGTTGTCATGCAAACATTCTGCCAGGGCAGAGATGCAGGAAATAAACGAAGTGGAAACTGTGTGGTCTCGGTCTCAGATTATTTAATAGAAAGATGCATATGCAAAGGAATGAGCAGAACCTGAACAGACATGATCGAGCGTCTGTCAAACTCACGCTGACCTGGAAACAGGAAACAGACAATATATAAACATCCGATGTAGTTCGTGGCAGCCAATCACAGGATGACAAATGTTAACAGAGAACCAATGACAAACCGACAACTGAAACTTCAGAATAAGAGCGAGGTTACAGACATCATGGAATCATGAGAAACAGATTATGTAATGACAGTTATCAAAGAGATACAGAACAGGACATGTCAAGGTAATATGCAGTTAGGGAGTCAGAAGATATTCTTCCATTACAATCGTTATACTCTTTTTTTCTTTTACAGAAAAACTTTAGGCATGGGAACAAAATCCTGTTTTTCTATGTTCCGTCCTTAATTTTTGTGAAACCAAAACATCTGCTGTTTGTTTACACTGCTGCTGAAATGTCACAAATGTTTGCTTTATTTTGAAATTATTATGGTTTGTTGGGATAGTTGTATCAATGTACAGTGAAAAAAAATCAGGGAACAAAAAGGCCACAATTAGATAGATAGATAGATAGATAGATAGATAGATAGATAGATAGATAGATAGATAGATAGATAGATAGATAGATAGATAGATAGATAGATAGAT
>NW_013953124.1:18368-21104 GCF_001266775.1 Austrofundulus limnaeus
TAGATAGATAGATAGATAGATAGATAGATAGATAGATAGATAGATAGATAGATAGATAGATAGATAGATAGATAGATAGATAGATAGAATGTCAGTCGACAGCTTCTCTGCTATCAGAGAAAATAACTGATCCTGGAACAGCAGCAGTAAAACTGGAGAACCTGAGAGAAATCCTCTTTATGTTTTCCTACAAGTAAAAAAATAGTTTTTCTAAATGTTTTGCTCAGAAAATCTCAGAAAAGTGTTTTACGGCAGACTGGAAATGTTTGAACATAAAACTCTCTGGCAGTCAGTACAGATTGAGTTGTTCTGTATTTTTAAGCTTTTACAGATTTAACCATCAGACACATTGAGAGCCTCCCACAGACGTTTCTTTAGTTCTGTCATCTAAAGTTTGCACATTCTGAAGTTATTTTGTTCATTTTTCAAGAGAAAACAGTTTTTCTCTTTTCATCAAAGTGGTTCTGACCGGTGAACAGAGGTGCAGCAACAACAGATTCTCACATGGACTGAGGTCGGAGCCGTGACTCTTCTATTTCTAGTCATTTCTTTGTTTTCTCTTAAACAACGTGGGTGTTTCGGTGATGTGCTACGGGTCATTTTCATGCCAAAGGCTGGACCTTCATCCCAGCCTCTATTCTCTAAAACACTCAAACTGGTTTCCCTTAAGAATTTGCTGGTATGAAGCACCATCCATCATTCCTTTGGTTCTGAAGCCCTGCTGACAGAACCTGACCCGACTTCAGGGACGACGTGAGGCTGAAGGTTTCACTGCACCGGGTTTCTCTTCAAAGCCAGTTTTATTAGTGGAAATACTGTAGTTTCTTTTTTCCTTTTTGTCACTATCACTGTGTCATGGCAGAGAAGAAAATCTTATTTTGTTTAATTTTTTGTATTTTTGAAAAACAGAAAACTTTTAAAGCAACCAGCTCATGTTATTTTCCCTGTTTGTGACAATATGAGCCAGACTGGACCAGTACACTGCCTCACATTTATAACTCAAGACAAACTAACGCCAGTTATTAAATATATTATTAAAAACTAAAGAAGTGGTCTCTCTCTCACACACATACAATGTCTCTCTATCCTTGTGGGGACTTTCCATTCACTTCCATTCATTTTTTTTTTTTGAAATTTTATGTCCTAATCCTGACCACAAACCCTAAGGCTAACCACACAAGTACCTACCTGACCCTAAAACTAACCTAAACTCAATTCATACCTTGGTCCTAAACCCAACCCCCAACCCACCAATGGCATTTAAACCAAATGGGGACTCCACTTTTGTCCCCAAATGAACCAGTTGTCCCCAAAGGTAAGCATTTTGTCTTAAAATTGCCCCCAAATGTCACCAAAAACACCCCCCCCCACACACACACACACACACACGTTTGTCCTTCTATCCTCATGGGGACTTTGCATTGATTTCCGTTCATTTACTGGTTCTTTCTACAGTCTAACACTGATTCCTTACCCCTAATTTACACTACATGTGGTTCCACTCCACTGTGCAGTTCACCACTGTTCAATTTCGCCCCAATTTATACAGTGTCCATTCCACTTTAGTCCGCTCCAGTGCGAAGCACAGAGGTGGTCCAAGAAGCATGTTCAGGAATTGTGAGATCATCTGATTAATCCAGTGAGAGCAAAAAATCAAAGCAAATATAATTAACTCTGTTGAAGACGGACTCCAAACCCAGTTGAAACTGCATTGCTGACGTATTTTTGAAACTTCTGATTTTAAAATAAAAACCCTGTTTATCATGTGTAAACATAATCTGCATGCTATGTTTCCAGCTGCTTCCCAAATAGAATGATACATATTGACAGCATTTGTGAATAAATATATCCATATATTTATTAATACAGCTATGATGTTGACAAAATGTAGTCTGTCTTTGGTGAATTATTTTGAAAATATGAATATTGTGCTTGTTTCTTATTTTGTTTGTGCGGCGTGATCTTTATACATTGACTCTGGCGCAGCTTCAGCATCCAGCAAAAATAGAACTGAATCTTATTTTGGTGGATCGCTGTCTGCTCACCACTGCCCTGCGCTGCCATGTGGACCCAGTGTAAATACACTCATCACAATCACATCATTATACACCAAGACACAAAGACAAAAAAGCATACCAAATTCCAGGAAGGCAGCATTTGCAAAATAGGACGTCTAAATATGAGCACAAAAAAGTGTCCAGCAGATGGCAGACTCTTGTCTGAGTCGGCCATCTCTGATGGCAGACTCTTGTCTGCCAGAGACTCTTGTCTGCCAGAGACTCTTGCCAGTCTCTGGCAAGAGTCAGACTCTTGCCAGAGAGTCAGCAAGAGTCAGCAAGTCTGACTCTTGCAGAGTCTGTTTGTACACTACAGACTTGTCTGAGTCTGTAGTTCTACAGACTCAGAACTACAGACTCTGAGTCTGTAGTTCTGAAACTACAGCCCTTCTTCTTAAAGGGCTGTAGTTTTGAAATGGACTTTATGTTTTGAGGAATGTCATTCCATGCTTTAGTATAAACATAGAAGAAAGACCTCTGGCCGTAACAGTTTTTAAAAGTTGGTAATATCAGTTGTCCTTTTGTAACAGATCTACATAAGAAAACATTACCACATTACGACTCTTTTAAATGTTTTGCAGTGATTTCTCTTATGCTGCGTTCACACCTAACGTGATTTCAGCTTCAAAATTGCAGCCAACGCTGAAGTTTGACGCTTGTGCACTTTGAGGTCAGACGC
>NW_013953124.1:21114-24100 GCF_001266775.1 Austrofundulus limnaeus
GTACTAATATATAAAACCCCTGGAAAAAAGGAACCAGGAAGTTTTTATGTGAATTTTGTAGGCCCTGTTGTAGAGCCTAACTATGGGTTCTAAGATTTCATTTGTTGTAAGAGACCAAACAGGTAAACAGTACGACATGGTTGAGAGTATAATGGCATGAAGATAGATATTTGAAACAGAAGATGTCAGATTGGATCTAATTTTTGAATAAACGTATAATTTCGGTTTCAAATTAGTGGTTAAGACTTGTACATGATCACGATAAGTCAAATGAGAATCCAAAGTAATTCCAAGATATTTGTAGGTAGTGACAATATCAAGGGGTTTGTTTAAAAAAGTGAGTTGATTTGTTATATTGAAATGTCTCCCGGGTGAGGAAAAATACATGCACACAGTTTTATAACATTAATTGACAAAAGATTATCTTGAAGCCAACMATGAAATGTCTGAAGATCTGCTTGTAACTGACTATTAATAGATTCAATATTGATATTAGACAAAATATAACAGTATCATCAGCATACATTAAAAATTTTGAATACTTCAATATTTTTGGAAGGTCATTTATGTATAATAGGAAAAGCAATGGGCCCATTATGCTACCCTGCGGAACTCCCATGGAACAGGGCAGAGACCCGGACACAGAGCTTCCATGTGTTTTCGCTGCAGAGGTCAGACCTATCCAGTGTAAATTAAGGGGTTACCCTAAACCTAACCTCACAGGTATATGCCTGATCCTACTAACCTAAACTCAATTCACACCTTAAGGTTGAGGGTACTTGCGCAGGGTGTGCACGTGCCCTCCCCAGCAGTGAAGGTGTTTATACTTGGTGTTTAACACTATGCTGTTGTAGTATTCTCCAAAATGACTTGTGCAAGTACACTTTAAACTTGTGAAAATGTTTTAAGGAGGAGAGCAAAAGCTTGACAAACAAACTAATTTTTAAAATGGTGTGAATGGTGCACAGTCTTTGTGGATTTACAATAATTCAGAGGTGCACAACCATGACAACGTGTAGGACTAAGTCGCAGGGGTGGGGATAGTGCGATTGTGTCACTACTGGTGTGCGCCCCCTTGCGTCAACTATAAACCTAGTGTCACGTTTTGCCTGTCACTCAGTCTGACTCCTGGCACGCCTCCCTGTTCCAGTAATCACCTTCATTCCCATCACCTGTTCCAATTCAATTCAAATTCAAAAATACTTTATTGATCCCAGAGGGAAATTAGGTGTTGTTGTAACTCATTTAACTAAAAACTTATTGTAGATACTGATGGCTGTGGGCAGGAAAGATCTTCTGTAGCGGTCTGTATTACAGCGAAGTTGAAGAAGCCTCCGACTGAAGACACTTTGTCTTTCTATGACAGTCTGATGAAGAGGATTTTGTTCCATGTCCTATCTAAGCTCCATCCTCTCTCCAGACCAGTGCCAGATTATTGAACGGTTTCACCTAGTAAATATCCAGCGTCCTTGTCAAGTCCATGCCTGTTTTCACATTTTTGACCACCTTCCTGCCTTTTGACCTCTGACTCCTGCCTGTCCCTTTCCTGGATTTTTTGCTACCTCTGATCTTGGGCTACCAACCTCGTTTCTCCTCTCTGGACATCGCCACTTCTTTTGTGATTTGGATTTGTTTTTGGCTCTCTGATTTCCCGGCTCGGACCCATGACCTACTTTTGGACTACCGAACACAGCCTGACCTCACTCTCGTAACATGGACTTCTCCAAACACAAACTGCACAGCTCTTACCTTCGAGGAGTCTCAACCAGCAAGAAGCAGGTCAGTGGATAACTTCATTTTGGTCATAAATCCACTATAGACCCAACACTCATTTGTGTTCTGCTCTACAGAGTGTGCATCCCAGAGAGTCGGATGAGACGTCAGCTTCTGGTTTCCAAATAAAACCTTAAAACATGTTTTGTCTCCACCTGTTCTGAATCCTAATTTCGAAACTTCTCACCTAGCTTTCGTCTTAAACCAAATCCCTGACCCACCAACAGTGTTTCCTCCAATGGGATCGGGCTTTTGTCCCCATAAGGAACAGTGGGTCCTCACTAGACTGTGTGTACCAGGAAAATGGTCAAAAATCCTCCCCACCAGTTAAAACACCAGCACCTAGCTGCACAATGCTAACTCAAAGTGAAAAATGTTTACTGCCACTGAAAATTTCTGTTATTTAGATGAGAAAATGTATTCTGTTCAACTCTTGACTCTTAAATGCACTACACAATCTTGTTCTGTGAGATACATAGACTATTTTTGATAATCTGAATGCATAATTACACATGTTTATGAGCTGTGATTAGGTTGTGATTAATTGATGTGACACGGGTCATCTCAGAACAGATTGTATTTAAAAAGGACCAAATTAGTTAACACACACCTTTCACTGAACAACAGACAAACATCATTTTTTTCTTGTCAGGTTGCAGAATTTGTGATGAGTTGAGTCACAGGATGGTGGGGGTTGGGGTCTCACTGTTGCTATGAAATCTTTGCAGCAGAGCAGTGCCTCAACCCAGAACAAGGATGTACTCATTTTATTGTTTATTTTTAACACTTTACCAAGTAGAAACTAATTAAAGGTCTGTATTTGTTCATCTGAAAGGCTTTATTTATCTGAAAATAAATGAACAAGTCTTAAATCTGAATTTGTCTTCTGTCTGTGCTTCACCTGTGAAGTTAAAACATGTTTTCTTACAATATAATAAAATTTAAAGTACATTTATGACTTCTGTCATGGTGGTTTAACAGAGGACCAGTTGCTTTGGGGGTTGTGGGAGTTTTTCTCTCTGGTCTACATGCTGTTTTGTGGACCTGGAGAAGGATAATGGTTGTGTTACCTGAGACCTACACTGAAAGAAAGGATTTTTGGGTGTGCATTTATTTAATTATTCTTTTAAATTTTACCAAAAAAAAATCAATAGGCCTCATGCAAGAACATGTTCGTATTCTTATCCTAAATTTCTCTTACTTTTGTTCGTAC
>NW_013953124.1:25657-27577 GCF_001266775.1 Austrofundulus limnaeus
TAATTTGTGTGTTCATTATTTGTTAACTTGTGTTAAAGCGTTCAGCAGAAGTAACCATAAGTGAGAGTGGTAGGCCKAGTCATTAATAAGACCTGTGAGTTTCACTTTGTCTGTGYTGTTCATGAAGAAGAATCCAATAAAGGTTCTTCAAAACTGCCACCTGGTGGTGAAGTCTTGAACTACAACATGAGCTACACCTCTCTCTGTAGCTGTGAGGTGTCATGATACGATATTGTGCTTGATGCATGTGCACTGTTATAAAGAACTTGTAAGATTTACTAGAAAAAATCCTCATAACAATTTGCACTAATGTTTGTTAAGTAAATTTAAATGCTACAAATTCATGTAATATTTTCTCATCATTATCTAATAAAAGTTATTAAGAATAGAGTTAGATTTGTGAAATTTTACTTAATTTGATCAAGTATATGTTACAAGATCTAACAGAGCAAATTAAATAAAATTTACCTGATTTATTCACAAATATTTACCTATATTCTAATGACGTTTACTAGATAATGATGAGTAAATATTACATGAATTTGTAGCATTTAAATTTACTTTAAAAATGTTAGCGCAAATTTGTTGGAGGATTTTTTTCAAGTACATCTTACAAGTTATTTACTTCAGTAAGAAAGAACATTTTAAGAACCAAACAAAGTGTCACCACCTCCACTTCATGCCTGTGTGATGGACCTGGATGGACTCAGTCTGAGCATTCAGCAGATATTCTGTCTCCCAGGGAAATAAATGCAACTTGTTTTTTCTTCATGAAGAAGCTCAACTCTGAAAATAAATGTTTCAGATCGGAGCAGCTGTCATTGTTTTTGAGCTACTCTTAGTTCAGGTTGTTTAAGTTCAAACTTCACAACAGAATGAATAATAAATGTGTTCTTTTAAATACATTTGTGTAAAACATTTCCCCAGGTTGTCTCCAGGCACTGGTGCTGTAAAAATACAAGCAAATGTTTCAGATTACAGCATCATTTACAAAAGAATACACCAAGTATTCAGTATTAGATGTTAGCAAAATACTCTAGAATATACACCTGAGTCTGAGGTGAAGTCATTAACACCTTCTGTTTCTACAACACTGAAAAACATATGAATATATTGACACATATTTGTTACAAACTTTATTTGTATTATTTTATTGTAACTACAAAACCCGTCAGTATACTAAAACTACACAGTGTTTCTGTACATAATTGATTTTAAAGCTGTAGTTGTCAGAACACACTAACAGCTTTATAACTGTTCATTGTGCCTTGTTTTTATGAATTTACAGCACATCTTCAAAATGTTTTATATTAAACTTAAAGTTTTTTCCCCCAAGGATCAGTTCACATTTTCTCATGACAGAGGAGGAGAGGATATATTGGAGGTGTCTGAATAAAAAAAAGTATTTTCAACAATAAAATAACAATATGATGGAGCATTAGGGCCACACATTTTTTTAATTATGTAAGAGTTCAACCTTACACTCTTATAACCAGGTTATAAGGAACTTATTTTATTTTTAAGGATCACTTTATTTTCGGTAAAATATTCTTCCAGTGCAAAGTGAAGGGACACACAAAAGTGACTCTCAGTCAGTGATTTTTGATTCGATCCATAAAGAAATGTGATCGTTCATTTTACAAATCACACAAAATCACTAAAGTACACTAAATTGTGAGCAATTAATTTCCTATAAAAGTTTTAGGACCAACAATAACAAGCACTTTGAGCTTCTTAATTGTCAACCACAGGCATTTAAAGGCACAGTCTGTAGGATTTTGTCAATTCTTTTAACTGAAATTGAGATAATCACTAATGACAATAATAAAAAACATGTCTAATCATTGCAGACAAAGACCTTGTTTTATTATTTTTACCTTATAAAAAGCTGTTTATATCTCCACGGTCGCGGGTCGCCAG
>NW_013953124.1:27727-31522 GCF_001266775.1 Austrofundulus limnaeus
GTCAAAAACGGTTTTAGTTGTAATACTATAAATGTAATATTTGTTGTCTGTCATTGTAGCTGGGATAATTTTACTTATTAAAGCTCATAACTTGAAACATCACTAGCCCTGAAGCTGCTGGTAGACATCACGGTTGGAATTATCAAAGGTTTTTGACACCTGAGAGACACCGTAGCAACTCCTTTGTGTTTGGAAGCGGGGGGTGGGGGTGGGGGGAGGACCAGGGAGGATGATTCAACCACTCAACCACTAGATGTTGCTGAAAACAACAAGTCATACACACTGTGCCTTTAAATAGGACACAAAGAGGCAAATAACTTAGTTAGCAAAGAAGATTTTAAGAAAAGGCAGGAAAGTAAGGTGTTAGCTGTCCTACTTTAACTTAAATAATATGGGTTTAACCAGAGAGGCGAGGCGTTCTCTACTCAGCATTCAGCCAGACAGCGAAGTTCATAACAGCCAGCTTTACCTTTTAAATATGAGGTCTGTCACCTGTCCAGGTATTGGGTTTCTGCTTAGAAATTTGGACTGTCCACACAGATGGACCCTCAAGGCGTGTTGGTCAGACCCGCTTGCATCCGCGTCAAGCTGTAGAAAGAAGGCAAAGCCAAACCTGGACGCTGATTTCAGAATAAAACTTCCGGCAGGGAGGTTTACCAAGTTGGATAGACCAGGTTTGGTCCAATCTGGCTGTGTGGTTTCCCTGTTGGTGAGATGGGGCAAAAACCGACACAGCTTCAGCTTTTGATTCCCGGAGAGAACCTAGCTGAGAGAAGACTGCTCGTCTCCACAGACGGGC
Source organism: Austrofundulus limnaeus (assembly GCF_001266775.1). Taxonomy (NCBI): domain Eukaryota; kingdom Metazoa; phylum Chordata; class Actinopteri; order Cyprinodontiformes; family Rivulidae; genus Austrofundulus; species Austrofundulus limnaeus. The sequence goes on from NW_013953124.1 coordinate 28,527, forward strand.
GGACCGTCACGTTCTGCCATCCGGGCTTTTTAGTAACTGTTAGTTACTAAAAAGCTTAAATGTCCTAAGTTCTGCCCTGGATTAGAAAAGTAGTGAAATCAAGGAAAGTGTTAGCTTCAGAGACTTGCCGTCGCCTCCTGAAACTAAACAAAGAGTATTGCTTCTATGTGATCCAGAGCAAAAACATTTCATGACCCATTTAATTATTATCTGATGAGAACTTCTTTAAAACATAACTGAAAGAATGAATTACTTCAAATTCAAAACATTTACAAATATGATTCAGACAAGTAAAACATTGATATTTCATCAACATTAAACCATAAAGATTATTTTAGTTCAATAACATTTTTCCACAGAAAAACCATACATAGCTGAAATCATACTGAGGGAGGAAAGAGATCTGTCCTCTTTTCACCTGTAACTTAGATAAACATTCTCTGATTATCAAAATGTGTAATACTTTCAGTTAAGAGAACAATAAATCAAATAAGAAGAAGATTCTTCTGTTTATTATCTGATTAAGAAAAAGAGAATGTCTCTTTGAATGGTTAAGGTGACCTGAGGTGGCCTAAATTCAGTTCAAAGTGAAACAGAGTTTTTGTCCCTTTAAAGGCCCATCAGAGGAATGAGGTCCAAGACAGTTTCCTTGATTAATTCACTCGAGGTGACCCCTACAATTATGAGAATAAAGTCACAATAATGTGACATTAAAGTCTTAATATTACAAGAAATATTATCCAAATGATGATCCAACAACTTTTGTGAAAACCCTTTACATGAAAAAGCAGTCTGGCGACTGCATTAAAATGAGAAAAGTTGAGCAACTTGTGCAGTTGTTTCTTTGTATCAGTTAAAATAAATACTTAATCTTTTAACACAGCATCCAATTATCAGTAGCAGGACTTTGAAACAATTGTGCAAACAACTATAAGATAAACTGAAGACATACTGGAATTAATGGCTGCACTGACAGATTTATTCGTCACATGGATGTGAGCATTTTACACTAACAGTGACCCAAAAGTCATCACAACTACTTTTTAAATGCAGACATGCAAAGCTGTCCACAGCAGGTGTGAGAAAAATGATGATGAAATTAGTAGAAAATTAGTAACGGAAAATCGACATGTCATGTAAGATTATGACTTTTTTTCTCATAATATTACAACTTTATTCTCATATGGTTTTTTCTCATAATAATATGTTTTTTTCTCATAATATTGTGGTTTTTTCTCATAATATTACATCTTTATTCTCATAATATTATGACTTTTTTCTCAATATATTACAACTTTATTCTCATAATATTATGTTTTTTCTCATTACATCTTTATTCTCATATTATGACTTTTTTACTCATAATATTACAACTTTATTCTCATAATATGACTTTTTTCTCATATTACAACTTTATTCACGTAATATGACTTTTTTTCTCATAATATGGTAAATGATAAATGGACTGAATTCATATAGCACTTTATCAAGTCCCTGCAGACCCTGAAGCGCTTTACAATTGTAGACATTCACTCATTCATGCACACAATCACACTGATGGTGGTAAGCTACATTGTAGCCACAGCTTCCCTGGGCACACTGACAGAGGCGGGACTGCCATGCCATATCATGACTTTATTCTCGTAAAATTACAACTTTATTCACTTAATATTTTGACTTTATTCTCATATTAATAATTAAAAAAAAACCTTGTTGTGTGGTCCTAATACTCCATCATACAACAATGTTGTGAATGTTAGCATTAGCCTAGATTAGCCTGTTGGCTCAGGCTGCAATACATTATGGCCCACTGATAGAGTACAACTTCTGTGCACAACTTTCTCTGAACTAAACGACCTGTTCAGATAACAAACTACAGTTAAAGTTTCAAAAAGCTCTATGTAGCTTACTGACCATCTTTAGCACAAAATCTAGAATGAATGAACAGTTTGAACACAGAATAAGATCATCTCATTAATAGCAGACAGACTTCTAGCTGGTTTGGTCAAACGTTGGTAAAAATGATAAATATAACCGAAACATTGCTTCCCCCTTTTTTTAGAGAAGCTTGGCAGGAGATTTAGTTTGAGGGAAGATTAGAGGGAAAAAATAATCAAACAAAATAACGGGACTGTTCCTTATTCCACTTAACATTATGACCACATTGTGCATTTGTTTTCTGTACTTATTTAATTGTGTCCTGGGTTGCAGGGAGCTGGTCTCCAGCAGTCCACACCACCTTGTCCTTTGTCTTGTAGTTTAATGAGACATGAAGCAAATGTTCTACTTTGTTGCAAAGAAGATTTGTTTCCTCCTCTGGTGTTTCACTTGTCTTTTTGTTTACAGTTTGAAACATTTTGTACAATGTAATGGAGCCCAGTAAACATCTTTAGTATATTTCACTTGGGTGTAAACGTGTCCCTGAAATAGTTTCAAGTGTACTAAAATGCTGTTGGTTCTTTTTTTCTTGTATAAAGAGTTTTACAAGTGGAAAATATTGTTCTTGTTTCTGTTTTGCACGTTTATACTCAAAACAATCTGATGCACAGGTTAGTGATGGCGGTCGCAACCCTTAGTAAGTTCGTGTAGGTACTGCAACTTCGAATGATAACAGTTCACAACTAATGTCAGTATACACTAGGGCAAAGGTTCTCAAACTAGGGTCCCAGGACCCCCAGGGATTCACACGCCCTGTCTTGGGGGGTCCTCCAACAATTTCAATGAATTATTTTGGATTTTAATTGAAAAATGAATATGGGGGATAATGCACTAGTAAAACAAACATACTTAACCAAACAAACAAAAATATGTTTTAGTATTTAGGGGTAAATTATTTCTTTCTTTTTTTTTTTACTCCCCCATTCCCCGTTGGCCATCTGGGGATAGGGACCTGGGGGGTGGGGGCTGACTGTCTGGTGGGGCCTGGACTGCGGGCGGACGTGGTGCTTGGGGGGGCTCTGGAGGCGGGGTTCTGGAGGCGGGGCTGGGGCACAGGC
>NW_013953124.1:33155-34625 GCF_001266775.1 Austrofundulus limnaeus
ACCCCAGCCAGCGGGCCAACCACAGCAACCAGGAGCCAGACTCTGGGAGCCTGAACGGCCCCAGGGAAGCCGGAGGGCCAGCCCTGCCTCCAGAGCCCCCCCAAGCACCACGTCCGCCCGCAGTCCAGGCCCCACCAGACAGTCAGCCCCTACCCCCCAGGTCCCCATCCCCAGACGGCCAACGGGGAACGGGGGAGTAAAAAAAGAAGAAGAAGACCGACACACACACACCGCCACCCTCAGATGTACTGTTGATGTGTGATGTTCTATAATGCAATTAAAATGGGGAAGAAGACAGGGCAGAGGCCAGCACTATGCCAGTTTCCCCTCCACCYCAGCTYCAACYCYACCCTAARTGTCTAAAGGAAAATAATGTGAGTGGGCACAGGCATCCGTGGCGAGACTGTCCCATCCCGCCCATAGCATGCATGTGCCCACTCCCAGGTCCCTATGTGTAAATGTTATGTGGTTATGAATAAATGTCTATGGTGTACAGTAAAATTGGAGCCCAGGTGGCCACTGCAAACAGATGTAAAATTGTTGCCGCTGTAACACACCTGCGTCCCAAAAACCCTACGTGAGTGCAATTGAAAAATGAAGAGGGTGGAGGTCTGCGGCAGGRGATGGGGAGGAAAAAACTGAGGGAGCAAGAATGCTCCCACAGGGGGCCAGCCCCCCCACTGTTCCCAGTAGGCTCCCCCGCTCCCCGAGACCTGCCCAGGGACTGAGGCCCCAAGACCTCCTCCTCTGGATGGACTGCCAGGCCCGGAAGATGCCAGACCACAGACAGACAGAGCCCGGAGGACTGCCAGAAACCGGGACCAACAGACCCGCCCGCCCCAGAGCCGCACAGACCCCCAAGACCTGACCCCCAGCCCCACAGCCAACTGGCAGCCCAAAGAAGCTACCGAAACCCAGCAAGAGTGATCCAGCCAAGAGCGCACACCCAACCACCGACAACGCCAGGAGGGATCAAGGACAAGCCCCGCCACAACAAAGGGGCCAGCCAGCCGGCCCAGCATAGCCCGCCACCGCCACCATGGCCATCCGCCCAGCCCCACCTCAGAAAAAATACTACACCCACCCCATCATTCAAACAACTCACAGAACATATAGCACGCTAGACACCCAGGCTGGGTTGGCCAACCCCCTCCCACGGGCCACCGGCCCCGTCCCCAGTCAACCCCACCCCCCAGCTTCGGACCCGCAGCCCACCCGCGCACCAGGAGGCCCCCCAGCCAGAGCCAGGCACCCGGGCACAAACCGACCCAGAGCCCGGCAACCAACCCGCCAGGCCCCAAGCCCCCCCAGACCCCACCACGACCACAGCCCAGGGGTGGCACGACCCCAGAACCCCAAGCTCCCCGTGCCAACCCTGAACCCACCCCAACACAGTCAGGCCACCAGGTCAGCAACCCATGACCGCCACCACAGACCACCTAAGAGCCTGCACGTGGCCACCAGAAGAAA
>NW_013953124.1:35235-40453 GCF_001266775.1 Austrofundulus limnaeus
ACATAGTAATTTATTAATTTAAAAGTCTAACCCTAACCCTACATTTGTTTAGCACGATTTTAAATTCTTATTGTAAAGAAATAAAAAACATTTTTGAATAGTGAATAAAAGTGAGAAAAAAGTATGTTAAAAGTTGTTACTTTGTATATTTTGTAGCATTGTTTGTGTGTTTGCAAGAAGGTCCCTGTGGAGCTAATGCTGTTCGGGGGGCCCTGGCATGAAAAAGTTTGGGAACCCCTCATCTAGAATTTATTTACAGACTGTCAGACGAAGCAGATTTTATGTTAAAATGACCTGCCGTACATGTGCAGTGACTGACTGAAGATAAGTCACTGTGCTGATGCATTACTCAAGTGGAAGAAAAAGTAGTTCCCTCCAACCAAATGATTTAGACAAGATTTGAATAGTTTAGTTATTTTCCAGTATTTTCCTGTTGATTATGTGGAATAACTAAAGTATCAAAGTATCGATATTTTGATTTTAAGTATCAATTCTATAACAAAGTTCTGGTATCGGTAGTATCAATATTTCAGTATCGATCTGCACATCACTAATTTGAACTGCCTGGAAATCCACGAGGGACAAAGATGGGAAAAAGTTTCTTGTGATATTTTAAAAGTTTGTGTTGTGTGGCCGACTGCATGTTCCCTGGTGTTCAACGTCTAATGTACGTCCTGTACAATTTAACGTTTAAGCTTTTCAAAGCTTTTGCAAGTCAAGGTTAATCTTAATACGTTTGTGTTGTTTTTGTTCACATCAGAGCCCACTGCTGTTTTTTTATTCTATTTTATTTTTAGGTTTTTTGTTTTGTCTCTTGCAGATAATGAAAATCTGCTAAATTAAGCCTCAGTTATTGTGTCCTGGAGGAAACCAATTTTCCCAGGCGACAATAAGTTGTACGTGTGTAAACTGTCCATATCCTGTTTCCTGTTAGCAGTACAGCTCCACACACAGGCCTAGTACACTTAATGAAACATTTTCTGTTTTTCCATATGAATAAAAACATTTTTAAAAATGGTGCCATGTGGGAAATATTTAAAAACAATAAAAACAAAGCAGAATGCTCCCTTGTGGACAAGACCTTAGAATTTATAACTCAAGAGAAGTGAGGAGCTCACACTGATGATTAGATCCTGACATCACTGGATCCAGGATTAAAGAGGTCATCACCTGTGACCTTTGAGTTTTTCCTCCCTTTTCTTTACACTTAATCTTTCTCTAAAGCTGAAACATTTCAATGAATTATTCCTCGATCTGATGTGAGAAAAAAGAAAAAGAGCACAATGCCTTCATTTTTTGGAGCCTTCCACTGAGAAACATGGAGCACCAGTGTCGTTTAACATCTTCTCATTATCTGCTAGAACTCATCTGCGAGCGAGCACGCTCCCATCAAAGTTTTTTCTCATTAGTCGGTGGAAAACTCACAAGTAAACATATGTCAGAGATTTGCAGAAATGGTGTGATGCTGTCTGTTAATTCCCTGCAGGCAGCTCCTGGTGACAAACAGGACCAGATCCCTCCCTCCTGTTCCCCACCCTGCAGCTCAGGGGAACAGGGCTGTCAGAAACCAAGTGTGGAGGTGCGAGGGCTGGGGCTGCTAATGATTAGAAAGCACGAGCTGCAAACGCTGGGGAGCAGGCTACTTAAGTGTGGAGGTGTGTGCTCGCTCTTCTCCACACCTGAAGCGTTCATGGGGACAAATGTTTGGTCTTAATGAGAGGATGTTATTACTGGGGTCCTGGTTTTTGATTAGTGCTTTGATGTGTCCTTTGGTTCGTGGTCCAGGGTTGGGATGAGTTCAACTGTACGCAGTGAATGGAAGATACGTTAATGTCTTAATAAAGATGTCTAGTTAATGGGGGTGGGGGTGGGTGGGGGGTCTCCCCTTAGCTTGTTCAGGTGAGGCTGTACACTGAAAGTGGCAAAGCAGTCAGCGTGTCTTAAAAGCTACAAATTGCTACAACAAGCGGCAGTCAACCGGATACTGACTGCTTCCTTTTGCACACACATACACACACACCGACACACACACACACACACACGATACACGCACACACAGTTAATTAGACTGCATGGTTGTGGGTTTCCCTTAATGATGTCTGCATGTCTCATGTGTGAAGCTTCCGCTGTAAAGTGGTTTTCTGTGTGAGTGTTTGCAGGAGCAGTGCACACATGATGCTCCCTGTGAGGACGCTTCAGTTTCCCTGGCTGACACTGGGGGGTCGGGGGTGGGCATCATATTAAACAACAAGGTGCATCTGTAACCGCTTATTTTTAGAGCGTGGACTCGTCTGAAACGACTAAAGCAGAACGGGATAAATTTCCATTGTTATAGTGATGCTACGGGTTTAATTGAGCATGTTTTTGTTTTCAGAATATAACCGTCTGACTGCTCATTAAAGCTGTGTTTACACAGGATCAAAACGTGAAACCTGCTTTTCCAGGTTTTCTTGACAACAGTTGTCACGTTTCACCTATTTCCTTTGCCAACATTTTCAAGCAGAAATATAAAAATACATTTTCTCAACATACCTTTATGGGTGAACACAGTTTACTCTGGGGTGCCAAGTGTAAAATTAAATGTTAAAAAAAACTAACACTTTCTCATCAATTTTCCATTGACATTTTATTGTTTTGCTCACTGTTCTTACATTTAGCTAATTTTTACTAAATGTTAAATTGAAATGTTAAATTGAAATATTAAACATATATGTAAATATGAAATTCTTAATCTAAATGAGTACAATTAAATGTAAAAATGAAATCTTGTATGTTGAATTTGCATTTATCTACGTGTTTCAGAATGGAATGCAGCCTTTGCTGTTGGTGCTCAGCAGCTTGGCTCTTGTTGCGACTTTATTATCCTGAGAGGCTATAACGCTGCAAATGTTGCTAACACCGCTAATGTTGCTGACACTGTTAATATTGCTAATGCTGTTAATGTTGCTAATGCTGCTAAAGTTGCTAACACTACTAATGTTGCTAACGCTGCTAATGTTGCTGACACTGTTAATATTGCTAATGCTGTTTATGTTGCTAACGCTGCTAATGTTGCTGACGCTGTTAATATTGCTAATGCTGTTTATGTTGCTAATGTTGCTAACGCTGCTAAAGTTGCTAACACTGCTAATGTTGCTAATGCTGCTGACGCTGTTAATATTGCTAATGCTGTTTATGTTGCTAATGCTGCTAAAGTTGCTAACACTGCTAATGTTGCTGACACTGTTAATATTGCTAATGCTGTTCATGTTGCTAATGCTGCTAAAGTTGCTAACACTGCTAATGCTGCTAACGCTGCTAATGTTGCTGATGCTGTTAATATTGCTAATGTTGTTAATGTTGCTAATGTTGCTAATGCTGCTAAAGTTGCTAACACTGCTAATGTTGCTAATGCTGCTAATGTTGCTGACATTGTTAATATTGCTAACGCTGCTAATGTTGCTAATGCTGCTAACATTACTAATGTTGCTAATGTCGCTAACACTGCTAATGTTGCTAATGCTGTTAACTTGGCTAAATCTTCCCTACAAGACATCAAACTGGTATTTGTGGCCAGTGTCTGAACTGCACTTCAAACTCCCAGACCACAGGTACCGTCCTTATTGTATTTAATAAATACATTTTGAATTCTAAGTTTAAACACCATGATCTGCAGTGTTAGAAACATTACCAGTGGTTTGCACCAGCTAATGATTTCATCATCGTGTGACAAACATCAACATTAGCTGCTGCTAATCACTAATAATGCTTTTAATGCTGCTGAAGGCGGTATTTAAAAATCTTTAATGAAAATGTATTCATTATAATATTATTATATAGTCAAATATATATGTATATAGGTCAAACAGCATATAGGTCAATAATATGGAGGTCAAAAAAATAAGTCGCCACCTGAATTTAACTAAGCAACTAGGTACGAGCCTCCTGTTGGATAATTACTGCATGGGTGATTATCTTTCAGCAGCAATAAGTTATTTAACCCCAACTGATGCAATGAGTTGCTTCTCATTTTTTTAAACAATCACGATGAAAGACATCCTGCGTTCATGGAAAAGATGTCAGTCTGTTTGAGAAGGGTCAAATCACTGGCATCAAGCAGAGAAAACATCTAAGAAGATTGCAGAAACAGCTAAAATTGGGTTAAGAACGCTATGCTAAGAATGCTAGCCTGGCCCTGACCTTCCTACACAGTTCTGTTCAATTCTAGTTTCCCTTCTCTGCTCCATCTGGGACTTCTCCCATAGACAAGGATTTATTCAGGAGCCAATCAGAGAACAGAAGGAGGAGTTTTGAAAGACATCATTGATTTTCTGCGCAGTCTATTTGTAGTTTAATGGCGGTGGAGGAAGTGAATGAAGCCAGTCTGTGTTGATAAGGCCTCCAAAATAAATTAAATTTGTCTGACAAAGCAGCAGCTCTCATTTACACTCATCTCATTTGGCTCAGTCTCTCCTCTCATTAGGGTTGTTTACAGTGCAAACAATTTCCAGTTAGCTTCTTAGCTTAGCCTCCTTCACAGTAAAGCTGGCGTACATGTGTCGCGGCCATCCATTAGCGATTGGGTAAATCAGATTCAATCGCTTTAAACTCCAGCAGAGGTCACGCCTCCAGCAAACACTTCTCAAGAGTTCAGACCCTCATACGAAGCAAAGCGGAGAACAAGGGCTGGTTTTTACCAGGCTGCTCCAATCTTTATTAAAAACAAGAAGGATAGTGGGGACCCATCGTCTTCGAGAACGCTCCCATCAGTGCCTACTGCACAGCCTGTAGAGGCAGTGCTGGGATCTGGGGTTGCTGCAGTCAGTCAGGTCTAGGAAGCTTATCCAAACAATGCCACAGTGAATGTGTGCCACAATTAAAGCTAAAGGCAGTCCAACGAAATATTAGTGTGACCTTTTTTTGTTGTTGTTGAGGTAGTGTATAGATCAGGGGTGGGCATTCCTGGTCCTCGAGGGCCACCGTCCTACATGTTTTACATGTATCCCTGCTCCAACACACCTGATTACCTCTTCAAGTTCTGCTGTACGGACGACCAAAACTGACATAATCAGAATTAAAGGCAGAAACGTAAATGAACCACTAAATAAATAAATACATTTAAAATGCACCAAATAAGTTTAAAAAGAACTTTACCTCAAGTTTTATAATTTAATTTACCTTCATATTTATTTTTCCAGCTTAGTTCCAATAAATTGTATATTTTAACACACAATTTAAA
>NW_013953124.1:40610-41768 GCF_001266775.1 Austrofundulus limnaeus
TTTTAGACACATTCTAGACAGTTTATCAGCTAAAAAAAGTTAATTCTGGGGTAAGTTTCTCTTTAAGTGTATTTATTTAGTGGTTCATATAAGTCTGCTTTTATTCCTAATTATGTCAGTGTTGGTCCTCCGTACTGCAGAAGCCTGATAATCATATATTCAATCATATCAGGTGTTGGAGCAGAGAAACAAGTAAAACATGCAGGGCTGCGGACCTCCAGGACCAGGACGGACCATGCCTGCTATAGATTATACATATTTACTAAATGTCAGAACAGTGATCTGAATAACATTTTTAACTAGTCTTACACTGAAAATGTGAACTAAATAATGAAAATGTGGGTGACATAATGAAACATTTTTTTACACTTGGTGCCCATAGTAGATTTTAAAATCTTTATTTTTGTTATCTTGTGTATTTCTTTTAAATCACCATTTTGTATTTTCTAATTAAACTTTTTAGCACATGGCATAGTATAAAATTGTAGGCAGGGATTTTTCTAGCTGTCAGATGTTTGAGTCATTATAGGTTTTATTAATTACAGAGAAGTGTCTAATTCCTCTTCACTTCAAAATTCAGTCAACTCTTCCTCTCAAGTCAGATTAACATTCTTTTTTTTTTAGATCCAAATGTGGCAAATCATCATGTGAAATCAGCATCAAGTCTGCTTTGTTTTTAATAAACACTATGGAGACAATTCTTCAAAGCTGCTCTCAACATGACTCCAAGATGTCACCTATAGTTCTCTGACATGTGGGGGGTTCACATATTTTTACATCTGTTGATAAATTTCATGAAGATTTAGTCTCATGAGATGTTTTACCTCTAATATTTATCATGAAACCTGATGAATCCATTAGTTTCGGAATCAACTTTACAGCCTTTCAGCTCCTCTGGATGATTAATCTGGCCTCCAGTTCCAATGTAAAGAACCTTGGTGTTATTTTTGATCAGGACATGTCTTTTAACCCCCACATTAAAAATGTTACCAGGACCGCCTTCTTCCACCTGTGTAACATCTGGAAAAACTCTTTAAGAAGTCTTCAGTTGATCCAAAATGCGGCTGCTAGAGTTATTTTCTTTACTTGTGGTTCCTGGAGTTTCTAAAAGTAGAATGGGAGGCAGAGCTTTCAGTTATCAAGCTCCTCTCTTGTGGA
>NW_013953124.1:45252-47321 GCF_001266775.1 Austrofundulus limnaeus
CAGGTACCGCTGTGTGACGCAGCTTGTTTAACTCCGACACTGAAGAGGAGGACTTCGATGGTTTCAGTGCACCGGAGGAAGATGAATGAGACGTTTTGTTGGACCAGAAACTGTTAAAGAAAACTACCAAAATAAGGTCAGTTAAATGAACCGTATTCCTCCGAACTTTAATTCCTAAAGGTTTGCTTTTTATGTTTTGATGTTGACTTGACATTTTTGATGACAATTTTGGGTGTACTGTTTTTTTATGTTGGGGGTGCGGCTTATAGTCCGAAAAATACGGTATAATGATGTAAAAATGAGAACAAACTCTTGATAATAACTTAATAAAGTTTTTTAATGAGGCGCGGTGCACACAGCCCGTGGTGGAGAACAGTCAGAGGGTTTACGAACATGAGCCATTTCTGAATCGGGCTGATCATAAACCTGCCTGACACCTGAAAAAAAACCTTTTGACTCTGTTCCCGTCCGTGTCGACCAAAGTAGCCTAAAAATTAAATAAGAATTTTGTATTTTGTGCCACATCTTGCCCAAAGTGCGCAACCATCCGTTCTCCAGTACGCTGACAGGTTGTGGACGATAAAAAAATAAAATAAAGTAAACAGCCCATAGTCCTTTACAGGTCCGGGCCAAATGCTCACCTATATTTGCCCCAGAGCAGATAACTTTCCTGTCAGGGTGAACAAATAATTGTGTGGAGTTATTGTTGCTGTCCAAACGCAGCTGGACTTTGTGCTGAGAGATTCAGGTCGCTTTGGAGAAAATGCTGCCAGATGAAGAAATGTGTCATTTTCCTTGTTTCCCCCCTCAAAATAAAGTTTGTTGTTAACTAAATTACCTAAACAGTTTGCTTTACTCACCATCTCTTGTGTAAAAAGACTGCGTTCCAGTGCGAGTTTCTGACCCGCTGTTCCAAACTGTGGATATTATTTACATGTGTTTAGTTTTCATTTGATCGTCCTTCCTAATAAATGCTTGAAATAACGAAACAATCACAGGTGAAAACTTCATTATTTAATTGTTGCTTGATGATGAGTCAAGCTCACAAGCAGCTGCTGATGAACTGAAAAATATATAAAACATAAAAAACACCTTCTTCATGACTGCGGTTTGTTTTATTTTATTTTTTCATTTTAGACTTTATTTGCAGCTTATCCATATCTGATGACAGTAATGTATCCACTGAGATTACCATGTGGTGAAGCAGAACGTGTGTGCCTGACGTTCTAGGTGCGTGCGATGACCCCCCCCCCCCCCCCGTGACAATTCCCCCCCCCCCCCCCCCAACCTGAAAAATGAATCTGGCACCGCTGGTTTGGGGTAACTGTGCATATCCTGGGTTTTGGGTTTCAGATAGCGGTTATCCTGAGTTAACTTACCCACAACTTACTCTGTGAACCGACCCTGCTCTGTAGCAGGATTAATAGAACAGATCCTGAGTTTGTCTCATTTTGTAGCTGAGAGCTGCAGGAGGACAGAGTCAGACAGGAAGTGTCCTTTTCTAAAGGAGTCTGTAGATGTTGGAGCGTTAAAACTCTGCAGATATTTATGTCAGGAGAGAGTGATGAGACTATAATTAGACGTCTTTCTGAATTAATCTGAATGTATCACTTCTACGCTGATGACCTGCAGTTTCACTGCTATTTTAATGAGTCAAGTCCCCACAAGCTGATTTCTTTCTTAGACTGTATCACAGAAGTCAACAAATGTCTCTCTGAAAATCTGCTACTCCTTAACCGTGACAAGAAAGAAACTCTGATCCTGGCACCTGAAAATAAGATCCCTCAGATGCAACGGGTAAAATAATTATTGAACACGTCGACATTTTTCTCAGTAAATATATTACTAGAGGTGCTAATGACATGAAATTTTCACCAGATGTCGGTAAAAACCCAAGTGATCCATACATACAAAGAAATCAAACCATAAATGTCTAGAAATGAAGTTATTTGTAATAATGTGGAATGGCACAGGGAAAAAGTATTGAACACAGTCGTGGAAAAGATTTACCAAGGATGCAGAAACATGAAGAAATTTATAGTTAGTACTGATTAAATACAACACAGAGT
>NW_013953124.1:48573-56429 GCF_001266775.1 Austrofundulus limnaeus
ATATATAATATATGATACTGTATTTAATGTTGATGTTGATGCTGTTTTTGTTATTTTTGTTTGATTTATTTTTACTAAAGATTTCTAAATCAGTTGGTTTACTTAGTTAATTATGCATGGTTATTTCTTAAATGTTTCATGGTTTAACAGTAAGGAGGAATTAAATAGAATAGATAATTAAAAGATATTCATCCATCCATTTTCTGCCGCTTATCCAGGGTCAGGTCTCGGGGGCAGCAGTCTAAGCAGAGAGACCCAGACTTCCCTCTCTCCAGCCACTTGGACCAGCTCCTCTGGGGGAATCCCAAGGTGTTCCCAGACCAGCTGAGAAACATAGTCCCTCCAGAGTGTCCTGGGTCTTCCTCTGGGTCTCCTCCCAGTGGGACGTGTCCAGAACACCTCACCAGGGAGGAGTCCAGGAGGCATCCTAACTAGATGAACCACCTCAACTGGGTCCTCTGGACGTGGAGGAGCAGCGGCTCTACTCTGAGTCCCTCCTGGATGACTGAGCTTCTCASCCTATCTCTAAGGGAGAGCCCAGACACCCTGCAGAGGAAACCCATTTCAGCTGGTTGTATCTGTGATCTCATTCTTTCAGTCACTACCCAAAGCTCCTGACCATAGATGAGGGTAGGAACGTAGACTGACCAGTAAACCAAGAGCTTCCCCTTTGGGCTCAGCTCTCTCTTCACCACGACAGACCGGTTACAACACCCTCATCACTGCGGATGCAGCACCAATCCGCCTGTTGATCTCCCTCTCCATTCTTCCCTCATTCATGAACAAAACCCCGAGATACTTAAAGTTCACCACTTGGGGCAGAACCTCCTCCACGACCCAGAGAAGGCACTCTACCATTTTCTGGCTCAAGACCATGGTCTCAGATTTGGAGGCACTGATCCTTATCCCGGCCGCTTCACACTCGGCTGTGAACCGCTCCAGTGAGAGCTGGAGATCAGGATCTGATTAAGCCAATAGGACCACAACATCTGTAAAAAGCAGAGATGTGATCCTAAGGTCACCAAAAAGGATCCCCTCAACACCTTGGCTGTGCCTAGAAATTCTGAAATTAGAAATTAAAAGATATGTAAATGAGAAATGGCTGTTAACATATGTATGTTTATTTTTTTGTCTTTGTTCTGTTATATTGGTTCAATAAAAAATGCCATGTTGGATGTTGCAATTACAGTATAAGGGTGTCCAGGGACTACAGGGGATTAATCGTCAAATTAATCATTATTGGCTAAATACCACAATTAACAGTGATTCACATTTTTGAGGTCTGTATTCACATCAGAAGCACCAGAGTTCATTTGGAAGCGGAACAAGACCACCTCAAAACTCTCAGTCCAGTTTGATCTGCACCAGGGTTCATGAATGTATTCACACCTGAGGTCCGGACCAACAGGGGAAACAAACTCTGATCCATTTAAAGTGGACCAAAGGTGTCGGGAGTGAATACACCCTAAGAGCTGTGAAGAAATAAACTAAAATGGTCAAAATCATCTCGACCAGGTAACAAAAACATGTACAAACATATACTCACGTTTGTTCTTCGATTCTCATGGGGATTTTGCATTGACTTCCATTCATTTACTGATCCTTTCTATAGCTTAACCCTGTCCCCTATATCCTGACCTCCAATTTACACTAGATGCATCTCCGCTCCGCTGCGGTCCGACCTCCACAGAAAATACGCACTTATTCTAATCAATGAGAGTATTCACACTGGATCTACAAGGCGGTGCAGGGCAGCAGTAAGCAGACGGCGATCCGACAAAATTAGATCCGATCCTATTTTTGCCAGATGCCAGAGCTGCTCCGGAATCAATCCACAAAGATCATGTTGCACCAACAGGAAAAGGAATGAACACAACATCTGTATTTTCATAATAAGACACCATAAGGTGGAATAATTTTGTCGAAATACCAGCTATATTAATCAATATATGGATATAATTCTACACAAATACTGTCGGAATGTATCGTTCTGTTTGGGAAGTGGATGGCAACATGTAGATGAAGTATACGTGTGCACACACGATACACGTGGATTTTATTTTGAAATCAAAAGTTTCAGAAAGACAACAGTGAGACGGTTTCAACATAGATACCAAAAGCCTTTATATCATTGTTTTCTGTGTTTGGAGTTCGTCTTTCACAGAATTCATTATTTTTTGCTCTGACTTCCACATTTATCACTGGATTTATTGCGCTGTCTCCTTCCTGTACACACTCCCTCCTCTGTGTGTCACACCAGAGTGGAGCTGAGTGGAGCGGAGTCACATGTAGTGTAAACCCGGTGTAAACCCAACCTTACAGGTGCATACCTGACCCAAAATCTAACCTAAACTTAAGTTACACCTTGGACTCACTAATGGTATTTCCCTGGATGGGGGCTGGGCTTTTGTACTCATAAAGGAACACTAGCTGTGTTTCCATTGCAAATGTGCGCAAAACTTTGTCGATATTCTGTTAATGTCGAAAAACACAGTTTCACAACTGCAGTGTTTCCATTAAGTAAGAAATGTTATTAAAGTCACGTGTGAATATGTTTGTTCTCATGATAAGTCATTACAAACATGGCAGCGATGGCTGTAAACACATAGCATGTTGCTACCACGACACTAGCGCTCATCATCAGAGGAGACGTCGGCGTCTTTTATCGAGGCTTTCCAGAGACAAGTCCCTACTTGGGAGCGGCTACGTATNGACGTCGGCGTCTTTTATCGAGGCTTTCCAGAGACAAGTCCCTACTTGGGAGCGGCTACGTATGCTGTGTTTTTGGGAAATTGTAGTCGGTGAGTTTACTACTTTATACTACTTCTGTGATATTACTACTACTTCTACTTCCTGTTATCTTCTTCGTCATTGTCTTTTTCACCAGTAGAAAAAGCCGGTTGTTGATCATGTGACTCCCGTGATGCTAAAAAGTGTTTCCACTGCAGTTTTGCAAAAAACACCAATTTCGATACGGCCGAAATACCACCTCATCCTAGTGCAAAAACATTTTGTCGAAAAACGTAATTTCTTTCCAAATTGACGTGTTTCCATTGAGCAATTTGGGGCGGCTGTGGTAGAGTGGTTAGGGGAGTCGACCTGGAACCGGAAGGTCGCTGGTTCGATTCCCGTCCAGTCGACTCAGTTGTTGCGTCCTTGGGCAAGACACCTTACCCGCCTTACCTACTGATGGTGGTCAGAGGGTCCGGTGGCGCCTGTGTATGGCAGCCTCTCTTCTGTCAGTGCGCCCCAGGGCAGCTGTGGCTACAATTGTAGTTAGCCATCATCAGTGTGTGAATGTGAGTGTGAATGGGTGAATSTCTGTAGTGTGAAGCGCTTTGAGTGTCCTGGATGGATAGAAAGGCGCTATATAAGTACAGTCCATTTACCAAATTCATTTTCGAAATTCTAATTTGTGCATTTTCATGGTGACCGAGTCCTCACAAGGCTGTGTGTACCAAGAAAATGGTCAAAAATCGTCCCAGCCAGGTAACAAAAACATGTAGACAAACACACACTCACAAACGCATACAAACGTATATAAATTCTTCATGTTAGAGCCGTTGTGTGGTGGGTTACAAAAGCAAAAGAAACATAACAGTCAGAACTGTCTGTATGTGGTCTGTGGTCCTGGAATTCCAGCCATCATTGAGTAAGGAACTGAGTAGACCCTGAACAGGTCTGTTTTATTTACTGTTATTTATCCAGGCAAGTCCCGTTGGGATCTCAGATCTCTTTTCAAGGGCATCCTGGGCTTGAAGGCAACCTATTGTACATGTTTTTGGGGGTCGGGGAAACCGAAGTACACAGAGAAAATCCACGCAAGTACAAGGAGAACATGCAAAGTCCGCACAGAAAGACCCCAGGTCCTAACCGGGGATCAAACCCAGGACCTTCTTGCTGTGAGGCATCGACACTAACCACTGATCCATTGTGCCTGCATGTCTTAGTTTATCACAGGACTACATTGACACAGAAGGTAAATAGTTACACATGCTCATACTTCAGTTCAGTTTAGACTCACCAGTCAGTCTAACACACAGGCCTGGACTGGGAGGAAACTGGATTACACAGAGAAACCCCACACATGTACGCTCCACTCAGAAACCCCACTGAGCTTTAATCAGTCAGCTGATGGTGCTAATCCCATTTTCATTCAGTTCTTTCGGTCAAAATGTTTCTGTAGTTCATACCTTGTGACGGAGATTCAAAACCGAAGTAAACAAAATGTTAAATCCTGTTTGTTGGAAACTACAACCTGGAAACCTGAGTCAGTATGAAGAACCAGTCTGTTTGCAGGAAGCATGACACAGTCAAACCTGGAAAATTGAAAGTTAAACCAGCAAAGATATTTTTTCACCTCATGTCACATGCAGTTGTGTTGTCTACATGGTGGCTGAGTCATCTGACAGCAGGTCTTCTCTGTCTGCCCTGTGACACGGGTCAAACCACAGTTAATGTCTCGCTACAGAGAACAGTTTGTTTATTGACAGGGAGAGAAGCTGATTGGTCCTCAGGGAGAAAAAAAATATGACTTGCTATCAAAATAACTGGGAAAAAGCTCAGTTACTGGATTAAGTTAATTTAAAAGAGATTATTTTTTAATCATCTTGTACTAAATATTTTCTTATGTAGTAAACATTTTAGACAGAGCTGACAGCTGACAAACATTAATCTAACAAGTACAGAAATTAAATCAAAATAAAGACATAATTCATCACTTGGACTTCACAAATGTGTTGGTTATGTTGTTTACAGTAACAGCAGCATAACAGTGACACAGACATTATATTATAATACTTTCATACATGGACATAAAAGGAATTAGAAATGTGAGGTCACAGAAAATCAACAAAAAATAAAGTCAATTCTAATTTTAGTGATACAAAGGAGATAGTGTTGGAAGTGTGAGAACACAAATGTGGAGCAGAAGAGGCTTTGGAAACCAAAAGGTTGTTTGGCTGTGAGGCAGCAGATGAAGCTGTGCAGGATGGAGATAATCGTCTTCCATGTTGTTGATTCTGTCAGTCAGTCTTTAGAGGATCACTTCGCTGAAGGTCGCAGGAGACAAATTAGGAGTTCTTCTGAGTGTTAGTGATGTGGGGGGATGGGTCACACAGAGAGATACTAGGTAACACGCTCACTGATGGAGAGGAGCTCAGGCTCTTCCATCTCACCTGCTGAAGCTTTAGGTCCTTAAGAGTGGTCCCTGGTGTCCAGTGGTGGGCACCAGCCCGCTAGAGCGCAAATCCGCTAATTGCGTACCTAAATATTTCATTTGCGCTTTAGCGGTCTTGCTAATTTTTATAATTCATAAGCGGATTTACACCTTCAAAAATTAAAATGCAGTACCGCTAATAACTAATTATCTACCAGTCATCATTATCTTGAACAGCAGAAGGTATGACTGTCAATGAATCACAACACATGATCTAAACAACAGCACCCCTCCCAAATAAACACACTTATTGTGAAGGTATACATCCTGCTGACTGTTGCTTTCGGTCACGGTTCTGATTTCCCACAATGCTTTGCATCTGCTTATGTAGCAGAAAGGCAATAGCAAAAACAGTTAACGTTTGTAATCTGTACTAAAATTTTGTATGTATTGATTTATTTTACTTTACAATCGGAGCTCCTTTTTTTAAAAAAATAAAGTTTAAACGCTGGAGCTCAATACTTGACGTAATTGGTCAAAGCAATCTGCCAATGGGGTTAGAGACACAGAAATGATTTAAAGATGTTATGCTGGTGAAGACTGACATCTAGTGGTCAACTGGAGCAACTACATGGAAAACTTTAAAGTCCAAGCTCTTATTTTGAAGGGAAGATAGTTTCCTGTACTCCGTGATTTCATTTCCCGTCACAAATCAAATCCGTCATGTACCCAGAATGTATCGCTTCAGTTTTCCAATAAACAGTTTTAAAATTACTTTATTGATGCTTCTTTAATGAAAAATCTACAACAAACAAAAGAAAAAGACAAAGAAGCAGTCGAACTAGCAATCCTCAACAACTTTTAATTTTTACACCAGGAGCTAAAGTTCTGTTTCAGGAAATCACATCCCCAGCAATCAACGGTTGTAGAATTAAGTTATAAAAGAGTTCATACACCGCTAGTTGGCAGTGTTGTACATGTATTGTACATGAATTGTTGCCGGTTAGTAAGTGTCAAATTGAACTTGCGCTTTAAAATTAGCTTCCACTAGTTTTTCTATGGCATGTGTTTTTGAAATTGCGGACCTAAAAATTTTCATAAGCACTTTAGAAATTGCAGAGCTAATTTTTGGATTAGCACTGCCCACCACTGCTAGTGTCTCTCAGTTTGACTTCTGTTCACCTTGTTTTAACTTTAAGAAAGCAGCTTCAGCATCTTCTAGCAAATTTCAGTAGTTACTCAGCATTCACAAAGTATTTTAACAAAAATTGATTGAGTGAGTGTCTATGCATGCAATACAAGTAAACATTCAATCGCTAAATATTTACCACCAAATGAAAAAAGAGGCTTCAGAGCTGACCACATGCAGTCAAGTCTCCCTAATGGAGTAAAAACAGTTTCATAAAAAACGATATGAACAGATCTGTTCAGTGTTTGTGAGTCTGTGTGAACTGTAGTCTCAGTAGCTGCGTTTCTATTGACGATGAAAATGCGCAGATTAGAATTTCAAAAAGAAATTTGCTGAATGGAAACACGTCAGTTTCGAAAAAACTTCACTTTTTCGACAAAAATTTTTTGCATTAGGATGAGGTGGTTTTTCGGCCGTATCAAAATTGGTGTTTTTCACAAAACTGCAATGGGAACACTTTTTTCACATCACAAGAGTCACGTGATCAACAACCGGCTGTTTCTACTGGTGAAAAAGACGATGATGAAGAAGATAACAGGAAGTAGAAGTAGTAGTAAAATCAACAAAGCTGTAAAAGAAAGTAGTAAACTCACCGACTACAATTTCCGAAAAATGCCGCATACGTAGCCGCTCCTTGTCGCATGAAAGCCTTGATAAGACACCGACGTCTCCTCTGATGATGAGCGCTAGTGCCATGGTAGCAATTATCCTTGTGTTTACATCCATTGCTGCCATGTTTGTAATCGTGACTTTAATAGCATTTCTTACTTAATGGAAACACTGCAGTTGTGAAACTGTTTTTTCGACATTAACAGAATATCAACAAAGTTTTGCGTACATTTGCAATGGAAACACAGCTAGTTTCCAGTTCTTAGCTGACCGAGGTGGCTCCTGGTGTGCTCCTCTCCCGTCCATATGCTCAGTTTAAACTTCAGCAAGTGACGACTAAAGTCAGTGAGTCGCTGCCATGTGATTTGACTGGGATAAAAAGTTTGGAGCAGATGTTAAGTCTATGGTTGCACTTTTTTTTTGATCAAATTCAGCTCATGCCATGACTCAAATCCAGCTGTTAGCCTGGATCATATCTTGGGTAATGTGATCAAAAATATGGCTTCCATGTGGGACGATGGCTGTATCCTGAGTCACTGCTACAAAAACTGGGAGTAAGGGGTCTCTGCAGTAGGTTTTGTCCTGAGGGCGGAGATGGCCCTACTCGTGATTGTCTTGATGTGGGCGGAGATAGCCCAAGAGATGTGATTGGTCGGATTGACGGTGGGGTTTGAGGCTGGAGGCAGCGGGAGAAGTTTGGTCGAGTTGGGCAGGAAGTAACATTTTTTTAGATTAATTTTAGTCATAACTTGAGAAAGGAAAGTGCTAGCTGCATGACATTTGAACGTCATACACGTGAAAGGATGTGTAACAATATGGCTTGGTTAAAACATCCCTAACCAGCCTGTAAAAAATATTGATTTTTAGCAATCTTTTCAGGTCTTTTTTTTTTTTTTTTTT
>NW_013953124.1:57372-59984 GCF_001266775.1 Austrofundulus limnaeus
GTTTTAAATTTGTGAAAATATTCAACATTGCTTCTATAAAACTTTAAAAAGTATTTCTGTGCAAAGTGGGTTTTTAAACATGAACAACATCCTGAGAGGGGAAAAAAAGGTTTGTTGATTAAGAATAAATCTCCATCAAAAACCTGTCCATAATGCTGACAACGTCCGAGCATTCCCCCCTCCACCTCCCCTCCATTCAGTCAAGCCACGCCCCACCTGCACCTGCACTGCGCCCCCTCTTATTTTCCCAGTACTGTGTGAAGGTGCCTCGTTTTAAACCATTCAGCTTTAATTAGAATTGATACCCCTTTCCCCATTCCCTGCTGCAGACAAGCATCATCATCATCATCATCATCATCATCATCATTAGCACATAAACATGTAAAACCATATGCATGCCCTAATAGCAGGATGGTCATATGCTGAGTTAATCCTGTATCCATGGAGACCAATCTGTTGGGTGCCCCGGGGATTGAGCAGCATCTGTTTTGCTGTACCTCTGTCTGTGTCGCCATGAACCCATGAGCCTGTCTGTCTGTCAGCCTGTTGGGGCAGATTGCTGTCTGTCAGAAAGCATTTTCATCAAGTGTCAGCTGACAAACAGAAGGACATCTCTTCATCTCTGCTCCTCGTTTACATGAATCCATTCAACACAATCGTGTCCTCTGAGTCCTGAAACACAAAGGGAGTCGTTTCATTATGGGATGGCTAAGAGTCAGTGTGAGCAATGATAGAAAGAAAAAAAGACGGAGATATGTTAAAGCCTAACCAAACTCAGCTATTATCTACTAAATACATTTTAACACTCATCAGAAAAAATGTCACTAACACATTAAAACAAATTCAAGTAAAAAAGTCACTTTAAATGTAAAGACAGTAATCTGTTTCAAATTTAAATATCTCAAAATATAAACTTTTACTTTGAGGGTCTATAAAGTTCCCATAAAACCCCAGTTTCCATTTTAGTTCAGAGCAGTAAACAAAATGAAAAACGTCAAACATTAATGCAATTTAAATGTTATATAAATGTAATAATGTGATGGACTGGAAACTTGTCCAGGGTNTTTTTTTTTTTTTTTTTGGAGCTGAAAGTTGGTGGGTTAGTAGCTGAAAGCTAACCCAAACACTTCCTAATGTTAATCAATAAGCTATAATCACTTGTGCTAATTTTATAAAATGCCATACTTCAGCCATTTTTGGAAATACAAAGCTAAACACTTGTATGGTAGTAGCTTAGATCAACTTTTAACAAATTCTAAATGCTAATCGAAAATTCAAGATGGCCCCCAGTGCTATTTCAAAATGGCTATAACTTAGCTATTTTAAGATGTATTGGACTGAAATTTGGTGTGGTGGTAGCTAAGAACAACCTTCATATACTGAATTTAAATTAAAAATAGATAAAATGAAAAATAAATCACTATAACTCTGCCATATTTAGACATTTTGAGGTGAAATTTGGTACAGTGGTAGATGAGAGTGATGCCCAACAAATACTGTAGTAAAGTTGAATCTTAAATTTTAAATGTATGCCACATGGCGCGCCTCTTCGTAGGTTCAGGTTTACACCCATTAAGTGTGATTTAAAGTGTATACTGTGCCTATAATACTAATGAATATTTTACAACAATTTTTAATTTCTGTAGCAGAGAGGTCTTTGACTCATGAGTTCTATTCACCAACGTCTGCTGTCAACGGGCTTTCAGACAATGTGGTTGGATTTTTTTTTCAGTTAGCAAGATATCCAATAGGAATCCACTTTGTCATGAAGACCTCATGGGAACACTCTGCCTTTTTAAACCAAAGTACTTCACCCAAAATAATCCTTAATTAGGCCAGTGGCATTTCCAAGCACACTCTCAGTGCTCTCTCCTCGGCCTCCTGTGGATAAACAGCCATGCTTTAAACATTATTGATCTATAACGCCACAGGGGCTTCTGCCTTTTCACATTTACATGTAAGTATGTGTGGTGCTGTATTTGTGCAAGCTGCTGACATGGAAACAATCTGAAAAATTGATTAGAAACCAGTCACATTTAGTCAACTATCTGTGCTCAGACAGAAAAGGCAGCTTTGAGAAATGAATGGATAAATACTTTGGCCGTTCACAAAGATGAATATGGAAAGTATTGACAGCGGAGTGCAATAAAAACACCATCGAACCTGATAGATCTGAGATGTGATGCTTAAATACTTCTTGATTGATTTTTATATTTTACTGAATGTCACCAGTTTACATAAATCCAGAGGTCTGCCATCTTAAAATGTGTGTTTATAGCAGTTGTGTGTCTTTGTTCATTTTGCACTTCAGCCTGTTAAAAGAACTGTGATGGACTGAAAGCTTTGAGACTTTGAGGTGCTTTGGTTCAAGAGCAAGGTAGTGGTTTTCCAACTGATGGGTCTGGAGTTTGAAGACCAGCTCTTGCAGTGGGCCAAAATAAATGAATCGTCTGCTTATGGTTAAAAAGAAAAAAATACATAAAAGTACTTTAAATACTGTGTAAAAGCATATATTGAACAGGGGTTGATAGAACAAAGTTGAGGTGGTGGTTATTTTCATCATTCAAAATACTTGGCAGGTAGAGCTTGGGTCAACTTCCTTATTTTGAGAG
>NW_013953124.1:60007-61886 GCF_001266775.1 Austrofundulus limnaeus
GTCTTCAGTCCATCACAGGGACATTTGGACAGGTCTTCAGTCCATCACAGGGACATTTGGACAGGTCTTCAGTCCATCACAGGGACACCTGGACAGGTCTTCAATCCATCACAGGGACACCTGGACAGGTCTTCAGTCCATCACAGGGACATTTGGACAGGTCTTCAGTCCATCACAGGGACATTTGGACAGGTCTTCAGTCCATCACAAGGACATTTGGACAGGTCTTCAATCCATCACAGGGACATTTGGACAGGTCTTCGGTCCATCACAGGGACATTTGGACAGGTCTTCAGTCCATCACAGGGACATCTGGACAGGTCTTCAGTCCATCACAGGGACATTTGGACAGGTCTTTGGTCTATCACAGGGACATTTGGACAGGTCTTCGGTCCATCACAGGGATCTTTAGACAGGTCTTCGGTCCATCACAGGGACATTTGGACAGGTCTTCGGTCTATCACAGGGACATTTAGACAGGTCTTCGGTCCATCACAGGGACCTTTAGACAGGTCTTCGGTCCATCACAGGGACCTTTAGACAGGTCTTCGGTCCATCACAGGGACATTTGGACAGGTCTTCAGTCCATCACAGGGACATTTGGACAGGTCTTCAGTCCATCACAGGGACATTTGGACAGGTCTTCAGTCCATCACAGGGACATTTGGACAGGTCTTCAGTCCATCACAGGGACATTTGGACAGGTCTTAAGTCCATCACAGGGACACCTGGACAGGTCTTCAGTCCATCACAGGGACATTTGGACAGGTCTTCAATCCATCACAGGGACACACAGAGACCAGTGAGACAGAGAGCCCTTGGTCTGGGAGGAAACTGGATTGTCCAGAGAAAACCCACTCATGCACAGAAAGAACATGCAAACTCCACCCAGACAGAGTCCATGACTGAGATTCAATCCAGCAACCCTCTTGCTGAGAGACAACGGCTTCACTGCAAATAACAACTTACAAAAGAAAAGGACACAGCTGTTGCTGGAACTATTTCTATTTTTGCTGGTTTTGTTGTTAATGTATGAACAGAAGGAACTTATTATGGCTGATGAAATATACTTTTAACTTCTAATTTTGAGTTAACGCAGCTATGTTCTTATTTTAGTGAATTATTGTGTCCTAAATTACAGTCAGATATCTGTTTAGCTTCCTAATATTTCAAAGTGGGCAATGCAGCTGCTTAAATCGTTTACCTTAAGGCATAATTTAGTCTCAGTTCAGGCACTGTACACCGTATAGCTTCTTATCTGGATCCCTTCTGAAACAATGATTTAATTGTCTTTAAATTTAGCAAAGACAGTGGGGTTTTTTTGTGTTTGTACAGATTCAAGGATTCAGACTGATGTGAAAAGTTCAAGACATAAAACATTTGTCATTTAGAAACAAAAGGTGGGGCAGCGAATAATTTTCATTGGAGAAAACTAATTTATTAGAAAAAAAACAATAAACAAGCCAGTAAAGCAAAGAAAATATCAGTTTAATGAAGTGAGGCTGGACTGAAGGGAGAAATGAAGTAAGAGCTCAGTCTGATGAGTACAAGGAACAGGTGTGAGATGTGAGCAGACTGGGAAAAGAAACATAAAAACGAAACTCTGTGAAACAAAACTAAACCAGAAAACACGTCTCAGACATAATATCTGTGTTTCCATTGACCATGAAAATGCGCAAATTAGAATTTCGAAAATAAATTTGCTCAATGGAAACACGTCAATTTTGAAAGAAATTACATTTTTCGACAAAATGTTTTTTGCGCTAGGATGAGATGGTTTTTCAGCCGTATCTAAATTGGTATTTTTCGCAAAACTACAATGGAAACACTTTTTTCACATCACAGGAGTCACGTGATCAACAACCGTCTGTTTCTACTG
>NW_013953124.1:61896-65644 GCF_001266775.1 Austrofundulus limnaeus
GTGTTTCCATTGACCATGAAAATGCACAAATTAGAATTTAGAAAATAAACTTGCTCAATGGAAACACGTCAATTTTGAAAGAAATTACGTTTTTCGACAAAATGTTTTTGCGCTAGGATGAGGTGGTTTTTTCGGCCGTATCGGAATTGGTGATTTTCACAAAACTGCAGTGGAAACATTTTTTTCGCATCTCGGGAATCACATGATCAACAACCGGTTGTTTCTACTGGTGAAAAAGACGACGACAAAGAAGATAACAGGAAGTAGTAATATCACAGAAGTAGTATAAAATACTAAACTCACCGACTTCAATTTCCCAAAAACATGCTCCCAAGTAGGGACTTGTCTCTGGAAAGCCTCGATAAAAGACGCCGACGTCTCCTCTGATGATGAGCGCTAGTGTCGTGGTAGCAACATGCTATGTGTTTACATCCATCGCCGCCATGTTTGTAATGACTTATCATGAGAACAAACGTATTCATGTGACTTTAATAGCATTTATTACTTAATGGAAACACAGCAGTAGCAAAACTGTTTTTCGACATTAACAGAATAGCGACAAGTTTTTGCGCACATTTTCAATGGAAACACAGCTACAGATGCATTTTAATTTTCATTAAGCTTCGAACAAAATCAGTAAAAAAGAAAAGAAAAAGTAGATAGCCTTATTAATTTCTTTCTTTTTCTTTTTCAGCTGCAGAAAAATGTCTGCCTTTGGATCAACACAACATTGACAAAGAGGAACAAAACTCTGGAACCAAACTTGTAACTAGAAGTAAAAACTACTGCATATTTTATAAAAGTACTTTATATTTCTCATGTTTCTGACAGACAGTGTTGGTGCTATCTGCTGTATGAAAAGCTGATCACATCATGGTACCTGATCAGTTTGAAGCTGTGGGACTTATCTCTGTTGGTAATGGGTTGTTTTTTTAACTCCATCTCTTTGACTTGAATGGATGCTAGATTCGGATAAATAAAAGTATCAGACACTGTTTTGTGCTGAAATAAAAGACTCAAAGAACAAGGATCCCCTGCTCTATATTTCTACCACAACTCAGAAAAATTGTGTTTCAACAGAACAAAGAGGTTTTTTTTCCTGATTCATGTGCGACAGAAACTTTGCTTCTCATGTTTCTCCTTTTAATGAGGCTCAATCTATCAGTGAAAAAGATTAAAACTCTTCTTGTCCTTTAAAAACACTTTCTAAAGTCATTCATATTTAACAAATATATGTGTGCATGTTTGTGTGTGTGTGTGGGGGGGGTTGTTTCTGGTGGCATTTGGGGACAATTTTAAGACAAAATACCTACCTTTGTGGACAACTGGTGCATTTGGACAAAAGTCGAGTCCCCATTTTGTTAAAACCTGTTAAGCCCTAAAAGGGGTTTTAGAGGTAATTCCTGCCTGAAAATACACAGCAAAATAAATCAAGAATAGCTCCACAGTTATAAGGTCTAAATGCTAACTCTTGGTACCTCTGTAAAGATAAGATCTTAAAGATAATTTATTAAGTGAAACCAGTATTGTAACTCTTACTGTGACTGAGTTATTTGTGATTAAATAAAGAATATTTGTAATTCTTTTAGCCTCGCCTAAATATTTTTTCTAAATCAACAATGCAACACACAATGAAAACTCTTGTGAAAACTCAAGAATGCCCTTAGATTTTATACATCTACATCTTGAGAAAAATTGTAGCAAAGTAGGACAGAATAAACTGAAGTATATTCATTTCACAAAGGTTTTAGTGAGCAGTGTGTCAGGCCGAAATGACATTTTGGCACAATTTAGCCAAATGTACCCAAAACTGCCAAATGGGTTTTTTACTTCATAAAAGAGAGTCTGGTCTAATAATAGTGTTGATTTCTATTGTAGGACTCATTCTGCATGTGACATAACCTTTTCATTTTATATTTACACTGTGCATCATCAAAATCTACTATCATACTCTTCACCCACGCGCCTACAGAAACGTAACTCCGCCTCCATGTTTTATGCATGTGGGCTGTTATTTATACTCTTGGTTACGCACAAACTTCATGTCACCAAAGAAAGAGTAACACAGTGTCAAGATACTGTATATCCCTGAAATCGTGAAAGCTTCGTCTTTTCAAAGATACCACAGGGAGGGGGAACGGAACCAAAACTTGCACAGCAACAGATGTGGAGAATTTCCTGATACTGAAATGGCCTCAAATCATAAATATTTATCCAAAAATAATTTGGTGACTCATTTTAAAAACATTCAAGACACATTTTGTGACCTAGATGATTTAGAAAGAATTTGGGAAAAATAAGTTTTACACCTGCTTTAGCGAACAACAATGAATGACAACATCTGCTGGCCCTGCACAGGGCCCGTCGGCTTGTTGGGTTTAGGACCAAGGTGTGAATTGAGTTTAGGTTAGTTTTAGGGTCAGGTACCTACCTGACCCTAGGTACCTGTGAGGTTAGTTTAGGGTCAGGTAGGTACCTGTGAGGTTAGTTTTAGGGTCAGGTAGGTACCTGTGAGGTTAGTTTAGGGTTTGTGGTCAGGGTTAGGATGTAGAAATGTAATTAAAGTCAATGGAATGTCCCCAAATGGATAGCTGTGCAAGCATGTTTGTGTGTGTGTGTGTGTGGGGGGGGGGGGTATTCCCTAAGTTATGGAACAGGTTTTTTTGCATACACACCTACTTCTGGGGACCTGAATGGTACTTCTGGGGACCTAAGTCTAGTCCCCATAAGGGAAAATGCTGTTGGTGGGTTGGGGGTTCTTAGGACTAAGGTGTGAAATGAGTTTAGATTAGTTTTAGGGTCAGATGCCTGTGAGGTTAGCCTTAGTGGTCAGGGTTAGGCTGTAGAAAATAATAGAAGTCAATGCCAAGTCCTCATAAAGATAGCTGTACCAGATTGTGAGTGATGGTGTGTGTGTGTGTGGGAGGGTGGGGGGTGTGACTGATGTAGGGTTTGATTCACAACAACTGTAGCAGGAAGAAATGTCACTGTTGAATATTTAGATACAAGATGTTTATCAAATTATTAGGCCACTATTAATTTATTTTGAAAGGGAAAGGCTCAAATTAATAATGTAAACGATGAGTCAGCATTCGTACTTTTTAGTGTCCTACTAACTACTTTCACTTGTTGATTCAATCATTTCTATAAAATCAAAATGTTCAGCTTGGAAAAAAGTGTACTTTTATTTTATGTCTCGTATGGAAACAGGAAGTATTTAACTTTGGGGTGTTACATTTAATTTTGTTATAATTATCAACTAGAAAATTTCTGAAGAAATTTAAAAGGGGCTTGTCCAAGTGTGCTAGCGTGAGTATCTCAGAAGTCACATGACGTGAGGGCTGCTTCTAAAAAAAGAGAGGGCTGCTTCTTGTCACTACAGCATGAAGAAAGGATTGCGCCCTCTGCTGGTCCAGATGTCTGAAAAACGGGACTTGTGTGGCGGTCGGTTTTTAGTTAATTTCTCCGCAATTGTAATTTGAATCTAAAAGTTGTTGAATAGCTCATTTCTCCACTACAAGACAGTTATTTTGATATAACTTTTATGGGGGTACATGCTGTGGTTCAAGCCACATTAAAAGTGGTGGAAGAAGAATTTAGAAATACAGTGGGTGAAATAAGTGTTGAACACGTCACAATTTTTTTCTCAGTAAATATATTACTAGAGGAGCTAATGACATGAAATTTTCACCAGATGTCGGTAACAACCCAAGTGATCCATACATACAAAGAAATCAAACCATAAATG
>NW_013953124.1:66654-71126 GCF_001266775.1 Austrofundulus limnaeus
CATTTATGGTTTGATTTCTTTGTATGTATGGATCACTTGGGTTGTTATCAACATCTGGTGAAAATTTCATGTCATTAGCACCTCTAGTAATATAATTACTGAGAAAAATGGTGACATGTTCAATACTTATTTCTGTGTATGTATGGATCACTTGGGTTGTTACCAACATCTGGTGAAAATTTCATGTCATTAGCACCTCTAGTAATATATTTACTGAGAAAAATGGTGACATGTTCAATACTTATTTTACCCACTGTAAATAAAGTCTAGGTGTAGAGTAATGGATTTGCCATTGCACGGCAAGCCCCAACTATCCATCTTCCTATTTTCTGGTGTTTATCTGTGGTCGTGTTGTGGGAGCAACATGTCTGGGATGGAAACTGTGGATGAAATCTCTTCTCGGCTTTGCTAACGATGATCTGGTTTGCAGTGACTGGAAAATTATATTTTATTAATTCCAAAGATGTGATGGACTTGACATGTCCAGGGTGTACCTGTACAGGACTGATGAAACAGAAACACCTCTAAAAATCCCTCAGGTGTTATTTGACAACTAGTCTTTGCCCAGTGAGAGACCACCTCCAATGTTTTACTACAAACCATGTGTGGGGTAATCTAAGACTTTATGTAAGATTCAATACTGAATTGTTCTTTGCTAATAGCTACGATTCAGAGTACAGAAAGATACGATCTAAAGCACCCTTCTTCAAAGCAAAGCAAGAATCCGTAGTTCAGGACCTGCTTATTAGCTTAAATCACCCGTGTGGAAAAGTTTCCCGTTCTCTGTGATCTATGGCCGCAGTGGAAAGAAAATAGCAGAAATTTAAAAGGGTCATAATTTTAATGCTTTGAACACTGATGCAAGATAAAGACAGAACTCTGTGTCACAAAGCCAAGAGAAGTCCTGCCCAGCTCAGCAGAAATAATCCACTATCCCTGATAGATTCCTCAACTGAAGCAGCATACATAATAAGAGGGATAGTTGAGTGCAGGGCTGCGGTGTATAAATTACTTGCTCTTCTCTGAGCCTGAAAGTTGGTGGAGGCATGGTCGTTTGTCACGCCTGCTCTCCTCCAATTCTCCGTTGTGATTGATGCTGGGAACCCCCCAGCTTTTATACATCACTCCGCCAGCTCCCGATTATAAATCCATCATGGCTGACATCTACATATTAAAATTGATAGTTAGAGCAATTTTCCTAGTGGAAACGAAAGGCTTCTGATCTGTGGCTGCTGTAATTGATCATCTTGACAATACTTTTCTGTGTAGTTTAGGTGCTTATAAGAGGAGAATTTGTTCCAAATTCTTTTGATACTCGACACTTGGCCTGGTTTTGTCCTTCGCTTTCTTTTATGTGTTACTAATGTTCTGTCTAAAGAACTGGGTTGTGAAGCCAACACTGAAGAAACCACGTTTTAATTTTAAAAGCCTCTAACTTTTAAATATTTACTTTCTGCAGTGGAGCAATATAAATATAAATGTTTGCTCATGTGTAGTTTAAACATTTAGGAAAAGTTAAATTCAGTGGTAAAATCCAAGCTCTTATTTTGAAGGGAAGATACTACTTTCCTGTTCCCCGTGCTTTTGTTTCCCGTCAGTCTGTCATGTACCCAGAATGCATTGCTTCAGTTTTCCAATAAACAGTTTTAAAATTACTTTATTGATGCTTCTTTAATAAAAAAATCTACAACAAACAAAAGAAAAAGACAAAGAAGCAGCCGAACTAGCAATCCTCAACAACTTTTTAAAGAATCAGCCGAACTAGCAATCCTCAACAACTTTTTAAAGAATCAGCCAAACTAGCAATCCTCAACAACTTTTTAAAGAATCAGCYGAACTAGCAATCCTCAACAACTTTTTAAAGAATCAGCCRAACTAGCAATCCTCAACAACTTTTTAAAGAATCAGCYRAACTAGCAATCCTCAACAACTTTTTAAAGAATCAGCCGAACTAGCAATCCTCAACAACTTTTTAAAGAATCAGCYGAACTAGCAATCCTCAACAACTTTTTAAAGAATCAGCCAAACTAGCAATCCTCAACAACGTTTTCATTTTTTACACCAGGAGCCAAAGGTCTGTTTCAGGAAATCACATCCCCAGCAATTGGCGGTTGTAGAATTAAGTTGTACAAGAGTTTATACACCGCTTGTTGGCAGTGTTGTACATATATTGTACATGAATTGTCAGCTATTAAATGTCAAATTGAACTTGCGCTTTAAAATTAGTTTCCGCTAGTTTTTCTACTGCATAAGTGGTTTTGAAGTTGCGGACCTAAATATTTTTATAAGCGCTTTAGAAATTGCGGAGCTAATTTTTGGGTTAGCGCTGCCCACCACTGGTTATATTGAATGTTGTAATAAAGCCCAGTTTTTCAGTTTTCAAGTTGTATTTCTTTGTCTGTTACCAAAACGTCTTATGAACTACTTCACAAATTGTCTTTAAATTAGCAGATAATCACTGGATGTACTTCTGCAACTGATTATCTCTTTGAATCAACTGGATTCAAAATGGCTTCCACAGCTACATGGCGTTAAAAATGCAAAAATGTTTCTCAGTTTGAAGGATTTTGAGCTGACTTTTGATCAGGAAACATTTGTTTAAAAAGGAGTAGTCCAGTCAGATTTGAAGGAATGTTCTGTCTAAATGTTAACAGTTAAAGAGCTCAGAGGACGGAAGCTAGGCTAGCAGTTAGCCAAACAAACAAAATGCCTCCTTTTTACCATTTGAACAACTTATTGTGAAAAAACTCTCGTAATTTAATTAGAGTCTAAAAGTATTTTTATTTTTTTGTTTTTCCAGCAACATTGATCATATTGTTTCTTTTACTGTATTTAATATTTGAATTTTAGATGTGCCCATCTAAAACGTAAATGTGTCATGTGTTGGCTATCCACCCCTTACCTCTAACCCCTGACCTCAAAAGTCTGTTAAAACAAGAAAGTGCAAAATAGAAGAAAGCAAAGGAGGGGGAACATGTACACAGACCACCCCTTCATTCCATTCTCTGGCTGTTACAGGAAGTAGTTTGTAAAGAAAGGAGAAGATGAACTCAATAAAACACAAACTGTTTTAGGTTCAAGGTTTTGTTACATGCCTGTGGTGCTCAGCTCCCAGTGAATACATGTATTATGTGTGTTACCTACATCCATGGAGTCATATTAAATATTTGAACTTCAGTGCAGCTTCCACACATGGCACACTTTGACCAGGTGCTGCACTTTGCACGGCCCATACCTCATTATGCACCAAAAACTTAAAGCAAATTGGTTTTGAAAGCAGAGCACGCTGCACACCAGTGAATATAATGGGATGTCACAAATCCTACCTCTAATAGAAACAAATTTATTCTTATAAAAGCTCATAAAGTCATCATTACTGGGAGGATTAAAGTCTCCATAAATGTGATTGTTTTTCAATCTGGCAAACTACTTCCACAGACGGAACAAAATGTGGATGCAGCCTAGTAAGAAATGAATACAAATATAACTAGACATGGGTTTTTACGATGTAAAAACAAGTGTGCATTGCCATGTAGCATGTCATTGCAGCATGGCTTTGCCTGCAGCAGTGGACTTGCAGAATGAAATGTGACCAAGTTCAAATGTGTTTTCTATACCAATTTGTGCTTGTCAAGTCAGCAGGTGTTTGTAATTATGGTCATTGTGTAACAATATGAAGTTTGTAGTGATTTTCTGTTAAAGTTGCTGTAGTTGGGTTTTGAACCCAGATCTCCCACATGAAAGCCCATAGAGTTAACCATGAGACCAKTGGAGCTGTGGCAGATGGTACTGCCAAGGGTTGGTTTGCATGTGTGTAGAAAGAGGCCACATTGCCAATGCAGTTGTTGACACAGAAATGCCTAATATTACATCAATAGAGTAATATTAGGACAAGATTTTAGTCAAACATCAAAATACAATCATATTTGTATTGTAATCACTGAACTACTGAGTTTAAATATTATTAAACTATGGTTCAGTACTGAGTATATAAAGCAAGGGGCAGTATTGGACCAATACAAGCCTCCATTGACTGGCATTGTATGATTTTAAACATTAATATTTCAAAAACTACAAGCTGCACAGGCACCAAAAGGCATAGCCATCATTTGGCACAGGAGTTTTACAGATAAAAATTACAATGGCAGCTCTAGGAGAAAGTATGCCAAAGTTGAGATTACTTGGATGGGAAACGAATCACAATAGTGTGCATTGCAATGCACACTGATTACACTCAGGATTGAACTCTTTTATTCACAGTCATGGTTGTATCCATATTTATTGTAGTAAAATATTACTAAAATGTACTGTAATATTTGGACGACATAGAGTGCTCCTGAACATAAGTCACATGCACTAAATTTAAAAAGAAAAACAAAACAATGGGCCTCATGCAAGAACATGTTCGTATTCTTATCCTAAATTTCTCTTACTTTTGTTCGTACAAAGGGTTCGTACGAACATGTCACGTC
>NW_013953124.1:71349-73053 GCF_001266775.1 Austrofundulus limnaeus
GAATAAAAAGAGCTGCTAAAAGTATAAACAACTGTGTTAAATCATTTTCATTTATTCAGAAGCCGCAGTGCTGCGCACCAAAAACACGAAAACATACGAAACATACGAAAACATTGGTGAATGCCACAAATTCTCCTAAATCACTCATTCGCACAACTTAAGAACAAATCTGTGCGTACGAACGGTTCTTGCATGAGGCCCACTGTACATAAAGGCTGCACCTGTCCACACAGAAATATATTTTATTTTACTTTTACTTAAAAACGTACCAGTAACACACACATACATATCAAAAATGTTTGGGTAAAAGCACTTCCTGTTCAGATGAGAAAAAAAAAACAGTGCCTGTAAAAATACATAAAAAAATACAGTTTCTGGAAATTAAAATAATAAAAAATAAATAATATCTCTAGTTGAACTCTCTTTTGGTGCTGCTCCTAAATCACAGCTGCTCGTCGGCCCCGCACAGTAAAAATGTATAAATTATCAGCACCACTATTTAAGCCTGTTTTTGTCCCCAGGGACACCCCTCTACCTGTCCACACGATACCCCAGTATCCACTCTTTGTCTTTAAGGGTCTCCTTCAAACACTGAAAGGTCTTACCTAAGCAGCTGATGAGGGAGTGTGTTTAAGTAGATGGTGAAGATGATTCGTCCTGCTTTAGCTACATCCATTCAGGTGTCACACCCTTCTTCATCCAGCCAGAGGACCCACACAAGCATCCTGGTGATGTCAAACCTGTTCACTGCAGCTTCCTCTTCTTTGTGACAATGACTGTTGTTACTGACTGGAGTTAGTTTTAGCGGTCTGGATGTAGACCCCTAGGATGTTGTTTTAATACTACTGGGCTAAGACAGCCAAGAAGAATACTTTCTATTGATTTTAGAACTCAGATTGTACACCTCTTTAACACATAAAAAGATTAAACGTGACTCCAAAAATCAGATGTCCACAATCTGTTCTAGAATTTTTTTCTTGCTTGTATTTATTAGTTACTGCATTTGTGGTTACAGCCAAAAACAGCAATCATTAATCAATTGTAATATTCATAATTCAACATGGTAATAATATAATCAAAATCATTCAGGCTGTAAATAAGGAATAATAATAATAATAATCAAAATGGACTTAAGTAGTGAAAGTTTTTCTGTGCCTCTATGCAGATGATCTTTGTTGAGCAAAATCGATGTTCTTCTTCAGCCAGGACTGGAAAGTCGGCAGCCCTCGTAACGCTACGGCTAACTTGCTCGAACTAACTACATCCTAGGATATGTTATTTGCTCTGACTTCTCTCAGTTTTTGACTTGTGATCTCAGAACCTGCCGATCTTCTCAGATGTTATCTTGACAAGCCGCAGTGTTCAAAGTGTGACAAAAGTATCAGCTTATAGTCCAGAAATTACAATAAAAGTAATAAAACATTAGCTACAACCACATAAAGAGAGAATAACTAATGTAGACTTTTAAAAAGCACAAAGTTTTTTCAAGGTTTAAAAAGATCCTTTTTCATTTTCTGAGAAGAAAAATGTGAATAAAGTTAAAGGATCCATGATTAGTTGTAACATTAGAATTTATTTGATAAACATTTATTTTAACTAAAATAAAGACTAAAAATACTGTAGGCTGTTTAGTCAGTTTAAACAGCTAACAAGCTAAACCGAGGTTTAGCTTGTTTGTTTTTCGCGCTAGCGCCGAGCTAATAC
>NW_013953124.1:74739-76312 GCF_001266775.1 Austrofundulus limnaeus
CCTAACATGGGTGTGTGTGTGTGTGTGTGTGTGTGTGCGTGCGTGCGTGCGTGCGTGCGTGCGTGCGTGTGTGTCGTATAGGTGGTGAATCAGGTGGAACTCTTTGAATGGTCATTTTCTATGTTTGGTCACTTTTACAACCAATAACTACTAAGTATTTTATATGACAGACCAATACAAGTGTGATAAGTGTAACAACTGCAAAGTGCACATTACACAGGAACATACATGACAACACCTTCAGATGTTCATCTGTAAAATGAACCTCAAACATCTGTATTACTCACACTGCGCGTGGTGGGGGGCTGTCAACCACAGAGGTGACAGCACCTGCAGCACAAAGCAGAATGAAATGAGGACAGGAGAACTTATTTCTAGCATCAAACTGGGTTCTGATGTTATTTATTGTTTTATTAATGTTTTACAGGCTCTGACATGTTAAATAAATTAGAAATTGAGTTTTTCACAAAAAAACGTGAAACTTTAAAAAATCCGTGACATTGCTCTATACGTCCATATACCTGCAAAATGAGAGGAAATCCGTGTAATTTACGGACAATTTGTACAATTTAACATGTATGCAAGGTAGTAACTAAAAAGGAATTTATTTAAAAAAGTCTGATGTGGAAACTCAGGAGACTAAGATGAATGAGACCAGGATGTGGCCCAGGAAGCCAAAACATGAACCGTTGGGGTGTTATTAGCAGGAGACAGAATATAAAGAGCAGAGGTGGAGACACCTGGGCTGATGGCTGATTGGAGACAGGTGAGAGTGACAGGAGGAACACTGTGGCTCACACAGGAAGATTTCAAAATGTTGGCTGATGTTCAAAACCTGAGAGCCTGATGGTATAAAACTCTTAAATATAACAGGTTTGGTCCTGCAGTGTGTGCTGTACAGCCACACGCCAACAGATTTTACTCAAAAACAGCCCAATATTAGAGGGGAAATATTACGAGACCTTTTGAGATCAAACATGAGTTCAGATGGCCGACGAGGAAGAGGCAGAGAAAGTTTGTGGACTATTTTTAACAGCACTGTAAACCCTAATAAGTTCACAGAACTCAAAATTTATTTTGTAACAAATTACACAAAAATATTTTAGTGATGTTTTTAAATGTTTTCAGTTTACATAGAATAAAAATTACATGTGCAGATGCCTTAAATTATCACAATGTTATCTTATAAATATTGATTTTTCTCAACTTATGATTAGGGAGTAGATCACTCAAAATTTTCAATATTTTCAACTCATAACAGTGCACATGTGTCAAGCACAATATTGTAACATGACACCTCACAGCTACAGAGAGAGGTGTAGCTCTTGTTGTAGTTCAAGACTTCACCACCAGRYGKCAGTTTTGAAGAACCTTTATTGGATTCTTCTTCATGAACAACACAGACAAAGTGAAACTCACAGGTCTTATTAATGACTAGGCCTACCACTCTCACTTATGGTTACTTCTGCTGAATGTTTTAACACAAGTTAAATAATGAACACACAAATTAGAGTAACACAACAGACTAATTGCTGAAAGAACAATGGGCCTCATGCAAGAACATGTTCATATT
>NW_013953124.1:76624-82746 GCF_001266775.1 Austrofundulus limnaeus
AATATAATGTGTATTGTTTATTTAGTAAATTCTAGTAGTTTAGAGATTTTGATTTTTTTTTTTTTTTTTTTTTTGTAAAATTTAAAAGAATAATTAAATAAATGTTACTACACCCAAACGTTTGTTTTTTCAGTGCAGGCTGGCCAAAACTTCTCCGCATCAAGGCGAATTCAAGATGGCTGACTCATCTTACCTGAGGGAGAGATAAGACCCACCCACCAGAACACTACTGTATGGTTCCTAAACCTTTTGAGCGTTCCACACAAATTAGCTCTAAAATATTGAGCCCTATTCAGTTAAAGTGGCATAAATCTCAACAGAGCTCAAACTTTATAGTTTGGTCAACTCTATAACGACATTTGACTGTTGTGACCTTATTATGAGCTAGTACAACTGTTTGGGATTACAGTGAGATGAAAATGAAAAGGCGTCTCCAACATACAGCAGACTTTCTGTTGGTCCATGGCAGATGTTCTGTTTTCTGTCACCTCTCTTTCTGATTGGCTCCATGTCACATTCGACAGTTTGGGAGCTCAGGGAACACCACACATGCAATATCAGGCCAAGACAATCCAACATGTTGAATATCCCTGATTTGAGGTTGGAGCATCCCAATGTCCTTCTGAGCTGACAAGATCACATTTAACTCACAACACATGGCAGGAATATCTGCTAAGATTATCTTTAGAACCATCATCATAATCAGAGCATCCTGAGGATTGCCTGAAGGACAAAATGGGCCAAAAACCAGGACGATTTTCTCAAAATGTGAACCTTTATGAACTACCTGCGGGTAAATGAAAGCTGTGACATGAAGGACTGCAATCAGAACCAAATTAACCCAAACAAATGAAGAACAAGAACACAAATTAATAATAATCTAAACTAACAGAAAAACAGATATAACACAACTCAAAACAGAAGAAAGAAAGAATCCATCCATCCATGGTCCATCTGAACCAGTACCGACTGTCTTCAGACAAACCTGGTTGGAAGAATTTAGATATTTTTACACAGAGAGTTTCTCTCTGCTCTTCATATTAACGGACTTCCTCTGGGGTTATCAGTTTATTTATAAACAGCTGAAGTAATCAGAATGGGGGGGGGGGGGGCGCTCCCAGGGATGTTACTAAAATCTGTTTGGACACGGGCTTAGAGACTGTAAGCTTATTATTTCCATCTGACTCAACAACAGCACATTGTGTGTCCAATGGCTAAACTGATTGTTTTTAGTCTACCTCTTCATTATTCATGCAGGCAACCCGTCAAACACAAACAAAAACAATTTCCTACACATTACTCAGGGAGGATAAAGCACACAACATCACGTTGTGTCCAGAGAACAGAACTAAATCAAACAGTTCAGTTAGTTTTCTGTTCTCTTCATCGCTAATTCACAACAAAAAGCACCTTAGGTCAGTTTACAGATAAACACATTTATGTTAACTTATTCCAACTTTAATCAAAGCAGACAGATTAATATTTGATCCCACTTCAGTTCCTTGTATGATGCAATATAAAGGATCATGTCCAGGATAATAGAAAGCTCGTGAATGCTGAGTCCCAATCTATACATTTGCACTTTCCTTTAAGGCTGTGTCACACTACAAGATTTTAAAACAGTCGGCTGATTTTCAAAGACTGAGAGAGCCCACATGTGAGGATAAAAAAAATATGGATTTACCAGGTTTGGTCCTACAGTGTGTGGTGTACAGCCACACGGCAAGAGACAACACACCACACACAAAAAGATATTTCATTCATGAACATTCAGATCATGTCAGATATGAAATCACGTGAGACTTCCGGAAATCCCGCGAGAATTCAGATGTCCAAGGAATAATCTCAGCTACTAGTTCAGCATATTTTGAGCAATTTAGATGTCAAAACTTTCATCTTGTTCAGAACATTATGA
The DNA here is from genome assembly GCF_001266775.1 of Austrofundulus limnaeus. Lineage (NCBI taxonomy): Eukaryota > Metazoa > Chordata > Actinopteri > Cyprinodontiformes > Rivulidae > Austrofundulus > Austrofundulus limnaeus. Next base: position 78,540 of record NW_013953124.1, read on the forward strand.
CCGTGACTTTACCTTTATGGAGTTTTTAAAGGGTTCCATGATTACTTGTAACATTAGACTTTATTTAATAAACATATATTTTAACTGTAAAATAAAGACTGTAAAAATACTGTAGGATGTTTAGTTTGCATCACATGGACGGAGCCATTTTATTTACACGCAAAGCATTCTGGGTAAATGATGACGTGGATAGGTCCTCGGTGCGAGGCTGCTAGCGAGCTATATCCACCCTGAAGGTTAATCTTGGACAATATCTGATGATCGACTCTTTTAAATGAAACCAGAGAGCGTTGACAGAGAGGAGAAGGTAGAAATGACTCAGCCTGGAACTGAAAATATGGATGGAGGACAACAGAGCTGCTTCATGGAAGAACAACCTCAGCTTAGTCGCCCACGAGCGACTGGTTTGGCACCCCTGGTCTACTGCGTAAAACCTCAGAACACAACAAACTGTTGGTTTCAATGATGTCTGTTAGCAAAATATTGCACAAACCAATGAACAAAGTATGTTAAAACATACTTACAATTTATTAACTAAGATAAACTAATTGATCTTATCCAACAATATCTAGAAATCTGTTCCTTCTTACAAAGAAATGTTCTTTGTCATTAACTCTTACATGAAAAGATGGTAGACAATATACAAATTCTAGGCCTTTCTTTTTGTGTCCTGATTAATGAAACCGCAGAAATAAAGGTAGACTCTGAATACAGCTTTGTAAGGCTTTAACATTTTCATTCAGTGCCCAGGAACCTGCTGGAACTGAACAGCAATGCCTTTATTAATTATTCTTAACAAAGCAAGTGAAATCTGATTTTTCTATGTCAAACTTGGAACATTTCCTTACTTTTAATTATTCTAACGCAGCTGCTGAGTCATAACAAATAGGTGCTTTATGTGGTTTTATGACAGTGCCCAAGGAAATGCCAGCAGCTCTGATGTAAAGATAGAAATACCAACATTCACACACCAGCACATTTAAAATCCAGCTGCAGATTTAAACTTTCTGAATCCATCACTAAAAATATTTAAAAACCTCCCACAGTTAAAGTATGTTTGCTTTGTAACACAGTTAAAAGAAAAACATTAGTATTTAGTTCTGGAAACTTCATAAGAGAACTAGAGTCCAGTAAAAATGTTCTGTAATATTATTCCTCTCTGCTCCCCAATTACTGATTCTTTGACCTTATTGGTCTAATAAGAGAAGCTTTGTGTGTTATTTGCGTGTTTGTTGAGAAATGAAGGACATGAGAACCAACACCACATCTGTTCAGTGTAAAGCAGCAGTATAACCTAATGAATCTTATTTTTAAGGAGGTTTCTGCTAATTTCACAAGCAAAAGAGAGATTGGGGTAGATCTAAACTCCCCACAGTTGAGCCTCATGGCCTTTGGCTGAATAACATTTCCACATGATGATTTGGCAGCAGACACACAGATGGCACTGACAGAATTAAAAATACTGAACTTGCTCCAATTTTTCATGAGCTGAACTCAAAGTTTTAAAGCATTTTCTAAACACAAAATAACCATTTCTCTCAAATGTTGTTCACAAATCTATCTAAATCTGTGTTGGGGGCACTTCTCCTTTACATAGACAATCCATTCCACCTCATAGGTGTGGCATACCAAGATGATGATTACACAGCATGATTATTGCACAGGTGTGCCTTAGGCTGGCCACAATAAAAGACCACTCTAAAATGTGTTGTTTTGTCACACAGCACAATGCCACAGAGGTCGCAAGTTTTGAGAGAGCATTCAGTAGTCATGCTCACTGCAGGGTTGTCGACCAGAGCTGGTGCCCGTGAATTGGATGTTCATTCCTCCACCGTAAGCCATCTTCAGGCATTTCAGAGAATTTGGCTGCACATCCAGCGGGTCTCACAATTGCAGGCCATGTGTAACCACATCAGCTCAGGACCTCCACATCCAACATGTTCACCTCCAAAGTCATCTGAGACCAACCATCTGGACAGCTGCTGTTAGGGTTTGTTTTCTGAGCTCTGAGTAAACAAAGTCAACGTTTTAACAAGCTTATTGTTAGTAATTTCAGCTGGAAGGTTGGGACCGGACTCCGGGGTCGTCAGTTCTGGACACAGAAGCTTTGGGTTAGGTTGAGTCGAGAAACAATATTATTTGTGAAAATAAAGTGAGACACCAACCTCTCCGTCTGATTTGAGATCCAGGTTGAAACAACAGCAGACGTGTTTTGGTTCGGGGCTGTGTTGTCACAGGGAGCGATAATATCGCCGGACTTACTCGAGGTCAGAAACAGGGCAAGGGTCATACACAGGTGGTCAGAGGACGTTACCATGTTAGAAGGAGATGACTGAGTCATTGGTCCAGAGATGCGTTCAGGGGTCGAGATCCAGGAGGTTCGATGTGGCGCGGTTCCGTTCAGGGAGCAGGCGAGTGRCAATAATCCAAGAGACAGAAAAAAGGTCGTTACCGTGAGAGCAGATGGCAGGCGGGATCCGACAAGGGCTGAGGCAGGAGACGACAAACCAGGAGACATGAGCAAGGTCGGGGACATGAGGCAAGAGCAGGACAAGGGACAAGAACGCTGGAAGATCATAGGTGAGGCTGATGATAATCTGGCAGGGGACTGGAGAGTGAGACTGGATTATATAGTGCTGGAAACAGGTGAGTGGAATGAGCTTGATTAGAGTTTCTATGACGGGAGGGACGAGGGCAATAAGCAGGAGCTGGATGTGAACTGTGAACTAGAACTGACACATGAACAGGTCAGACGGACAGAATCATAACAGCTGCTGAGACAATCAGATTGCACAACCAAATAATTTCTGCACAAACTGTCAGAAACCGTCAGGAAGCTCATCTGCATGCTTGTCGTGGTCTCGACCTGAATGCAGTTCGTTGTCATTACTGACATCAGTGGACAAATGCTCACATTTGATGGTGTCTGGCACATTGGAGAGGTGTGCTCTTCGTGGATGAATCCTGGTTTTCACTGTTCAGGGTAGATGGCAGCGTGTGGAGTCATGTGGGTGAAGGATTTGCTGATATCAGCGTTGTGGATCATGGTGACAGTGGGGTTAATGTATGGGCAGGCATACAGTTTGTCATGGTCATCTATCGATGGGATTTTGAATTCCCAGAGATACTGTGACGAGATCCTGAGGCCCATTGTTGTGCCATTCATCTATGTTGCAGCATGATGATGCACGGCCCCTTGACGCAAGGATCTGTACACAATTCCTGGAAGCTGAAAACATCCCAGTTCTTGCATGGCCAGCATACTCAGTCACATCAGGCATTGAGCATGTTTGGGATGCTCTGGATCAGTGTATATCACAGCGTGTTCTAGTTCCTGCCAATATCCACCCACTTTTCACAGTGAAGAGGAGTGGACAAACACTCCACAGGCCACAATCAACAACCTGATCAACTCTGTGAAGATGTGTCGCACTGCTGAGGCAAATGGTAGTCACACCAGAGACTGACTGGTTTTCACATCCCCACCCCAATAAACCATCTTGGAGGTGAACATGTTGGATGTGGAGGTCCTGGACTTTGTGGTCTGTGATTGTGAGGCTGGTTGGATGTACTGCCAAATTCTCTGAAACACCTTTGGATACAGCTTATTGTGGAGAAATGAACGTTCAGTTCACAGGCAGCAGCTCTGGTCTGCAACGCTGCAGTCAGCCAACAGCCTATATGCCACGGTCATTGATGATGTGTTTCCGGTAAAATTCCAGCCCCACTCCTCCCTTCCACTTCCTGGTTACTGCCTTTGTTTTTAGCGTAATCTCCTAATACTAGTCTGTGAAAAAGTCACAAAAGTTAAGCATCTGTGAGCTACTAGTATAAAACATGAGTTCTGTTGTGTGCCGTTGTGTCCACTAACCATCAGTACGATAGAGTAGTTAGTTTTTATCCATTTTCCTCCAGAGGAGGAGGTGACAGCAGTGGATCATAGCAGTACAGGGAAAACTTATCTTTAAAAGCTCATGTTTGTAATCAGCATTTCTAACCTGAGGATTTTCAAGAGTCAGCATCAGAAATGAGAAGACGGAGGTTACAAAAGGGAAATGCACATTTATCCCCTTTTACTGCCAAGACCAGAGAGGAAAGACCTCCTCACAGCTAGCAGGAAGCTAACACAGCAGCTGGTACAAAGGTAGGTGTGTGTGTGTGTGTGTGCGTGTGTGTGTGTGTGTGTGTGTGTGTGTGTGTGTGTGTG
>NW_013953124.1:82868-84341 GCF_001266775.1 Austrofundulus limnaeus
GTGTGTGTGTGTGTGTGTGTGTGTGTGTGTGTGTGTGTGTGTGTGTGTGTGCGCGCGCGCGCGTGTGTTTGTGTCATACAGAGTATGAAATTATTTTAGGCAACTTTTTCATTAGTTTTATGCTAAAGTAAAAACTTGTTAGAGTGTATATTACAGCGTAGACAAAGCATGCGCGCCGAGCGCCCCACCCCCACCCCGCCCCCCGACGAGAGCAGTAGATCTTCATGTTTTCAGTTCACTAACGTCGGGGAAAACGATCCAAACCACACAAGTAGCCCATCAATTTAAAGCCCAGACTCTCCTCTTTCCAACCATATAAGTGTCACAGCTCTACGTGAAAAATTCACAGGACAAGCAGCTAAGGAACAGTAAAAAAAGACTAAATTTTGGAACCATAAACATGAACGTCCTTCCTTTGTTTTTATGGCTTTAATCCACTTTGGAGTGATTTTTTTCCACTTGGCTGGACCTGTACGTCTCCTGTGTTAATGTTGGTACATGTAATATGCTAATTCTGTACTGTGGAGGTCATTAAGAGTCGTTGTCGGGTGAAAAAATCTTTCACTAACACTGTGTTGCCTGCGAACCGGAAGTGATCGGCGTGGCCCCAAGTGCTGGACCGGATGTCCGTGGCATATAGGCTATTTTGCATGCTCCCTCAAAACTTGAGACATCTGTGGAATTGTGCTGTGTGATAAAACATCCCATGTTAGAGTGGCCTTTTATTGTGGCCAGCCTACGGCACACCTGAGCAATAATCATGCTGTCTAATCAGCATCTTGATATTCTACACCTGTGAGGTGGGATGGATTATCTCTGCAAAGTGCTCACCATTTAAAAACCGTTCAAGTTTCGACAGCTTTTTCTGTATTTATTGACAGTTACTTTTCAAGCCAAAGGCTTAAAAGCTGAAATGTATTCATACCTTTCAAAGGAAAACCGTTCATTTGATATTTTTGAGATCTTCTTAAAGCCAAAAAGCAACAACCTATATTTAGAAACAGACGTGTTCAATTCCCATTTATTTGTTGCTTACTGTGATGGACTAGAGACATGTCCAGGTGTCCCATGCCTCTATCACTTTAATGGATGGACACACACACACAAGTGATGGATAGATGGATGGATTGATTGATGTTTATTCTACTGATTCTAGATCAGAGATTCTTAACCCATGGCCACGAGCGCCACCTTGAGGGCCTCAAAAGAACAACAGTTTTTAACTTTGGGCCGCAGAGGGCCGTGGGACCACATTGATTTTGAATAAGGTGCAATACACCTTCTCACCACTAGTAGCAGTAGTGCGCCACTCAGTTGTTGAAAACTTTTTTAATACGTAGAAGAAGAAACTTAGAAATCTGCCGAGAATGGAAACTTATTTTAAATTTAAAAAAGAAGCAAAAATGAAAGTAACTCATCAAAAAACACCAAAGTTTGTCACTAATATGAAGAGCAGCTTCTGTTTTTACCATG
>NW_013953124.1:85473-95548 GCF_001266775.1 Austrofundulus limnaeus
GGATTCTGATGTGTGGGTCTGTGGCGGGGCGCTCTGTGAGCGGAGTTTGTTCTCTGCTCGGCTCATTTTCTGGCTCCGGTTTGGATTCTTTGGGGGGCGGGTGGGGGATGGACTTGGTGGGGTCCATGTCAGACTCAATGTCAGACTCAGTTTGGCATGGGATTGTTCAAGGTATGTACTCGTCCTCAATATGTGTGGGACATGTTGTGGTTCGGTTCGGGGTGGTGCATCGTCTACGCTGGTCTGGGGACGGATTGTGTGGGTTCGGGGGGGACTTGGATCCGACGTGTGATCGCTGCTGGCGGTCTCCTGCCGCGCTCCTGCGCGCATTCCGGTCCTGTCCAGGGCTGCATGGATACTGGGGGCGGGGGGGGGGGTGTCTTTGGTGCCTTTTCAGGACTATTTGGGCGAGCTCTTCGTCCATCGCCATTCGTCTCTCTCTTTGGGGTGGCTCCGGCAGGGGCTTCCCTCGGTGGGCGTCGGAGGACGGTGTTGGCTTTCTGCTCTCTGCTGGCTGGAGGACTTGTTCTTCTTCGATGGAGGGATCCACATCCTCCAGTGTATGGTCGTTGGTTGGGAGGGATTGTGTCTTGCATTAATTTGGAGAGGATTGGATGTGCTGTCGGGGGATCTGTGGGTAGGTTTTTTGACATTTGGCAGCCATTTTTGTCTTGTGTAGGGGGAATTTCGGCAGATAACTTTGTGTAGGGGTTATGTGTTGTTTCATTGTACACGAACCTTTTTATTGCATCACTTTTATTAATACAAGATCGATTTTTGTTGTTCAGTAGATCTGGTGTAGGAAGGGGTGGGATGGGTGGGATTTCGGGTGTTTGTGTTTTTGTTAGTTTGTTGTTTGTTTTTTATTGTGGATTATGTTGAAAAACAATAAAAATACTTTGATCAAAAAAAGAAACTTGCAAAGATGTGGATGAGACACGTTTAGGGTCTGAATATCTTCTGTAAGTGGCAGAAGATGGTCCCACATGTCCTGGGGTCTTAGCTTCCTGCTTCTTTCCCCCGTTCGTAAACGAGTCCAAACCCCAGGTTTTATTAATTGGTGTAATTAACTCTTTTTGATGGTGATGTTAGGCTTCCAGGGTTTCGTCTCATTTTTCAGCCACCACTCAGTGCTTTTGCTACACAGTATTAATAAAGTTAATTAAGCACTTTGACAGGTAATTTAAGATAATTAATACAAATACTAATTTTAGAAGACGCACAATCGGAGCCAGTCAGAGTGAGAATAAATATCTTTTTTCGCTCTGCCAATATCGGCTGAGGGGAAAAAAATAGAAACCTGCTAAATACCTGTTCAATATTTAACAAGCGAGCTGTCAGAATTTAAAGGATTTCCAACATCTCTTCTCTTTTTCAGCTTGAGACGACACGGCTCTCCGGCCCACTTTTTGCTTCTCATTTCGGTGCTCGTTGGAGCTTTGAGGGTTTCTCTCTTTTTTGATTCCCAAAGTTCATTAGAATTTGCCCATTAAGTCTGTTTATAACTCCATACTTATTCATGTCCCCAGTACTAATGAGCAAATGGCCGTTTTCTGCATATAGAAATGCGTAAGCCCTCCTAACAAATGACGGCACAGTCATAATGCACGGCAGCTATAAAAGGCAGTCCAGATGGTCAATTTGCTGTGTGGTAAGTTTCCTCCTCGCTGAAGACAGAGGGAGAATAAGTCACTGTCACTGACTTCACTACCAAACACATTACCTCTGAAGTATTTGCCATTTAGAGCACTGGGCTTATTTTTAGCATCTCCAAGGCCACTTAGTTTGATCCCAAATGCTCAAAAAGACTAAAACATTAACATAGTGCACACTGTTAATGGTCAATTACTTATCTTGTGTTCTCTATCTTGTTATGGCATATTCAGTGAGCTTAATGGTTCCCAGAGAAGAAGAGTTGTTGGCTATTAAATTCACATCTAAATAAAACAGCATTAACAAAGCAGGCGCATACCAGTTCCAGTTCCAGTGGGTGATGAAGTATGAATAGGAAATGATTTTATTTATTTCGACCTGAACCCCTTCTCCCCTGACATTTGTCTGAAGCGTTACACACCGCCTTAATTGAAAGAGCAGGAGAGGGGTGTGTTGGCTGCTGGGCTTCACGCGTGGCAGTGGGTAGACTGGTCGAGTTGATTATCAGTCTCAGGTGTCACCCCGCTGTGGTTAGTGTATCTTTAATGAGACTGGAGACCAGAGCAGGCTGAAGCTCGTTAGCTAGGCCCCAGGGTTAATGTGTGATGGAGAATCTGAGTACCCCGGTGGTAAACAACAGCAACCCGAGAGGAGAGGTCATGCATGGCTGTGCATTTACTTACCTGCTCGTGTGCAAACACCAACTGCAGCTCCGAATTATCTCGTTAAGCGCTTTAACACCGAAAATAAATCAGACGATGTCAAAATGAATAAATGGTGGGATTATATAGAAAGGGCCTGAAGAGATTTTGAAAGGTGTCTGAAATAATGACACACATCAACTTTCTGTTCAACACTTCAATAAGAATAATCTGACAAAATGCACGTTTTGTTAAAAAAGTGTAAAGCTGCTTCCATTCAGCTGATCATAGCAGTGGTTCCCAAACTTTTTATCTTCTGACCCACAAAATATTCATGGCAAAAACTTGTGACCCCAAATATTACTGGTCTGAGTACACGAACTACGTTAATAACCCTAAAAACAAAGGCTGCACAAATATAAATTATACTTATTTTGTGTTTTTGTAATAATTATAGAGAAAATATTACCTCACCAATTATTTTATTACATTTTAAATTCATTTCTGAAGTGCAGTCGTTCCCAAACTTTTCAGCTTTTGACCCACAAAATAACAGCAGCAGAGACCTGTGCCCACAGCTATGTTTGGATGATAAACATTTGTATCAGGTCAAATAAACATGGGCATAGTAACAATATTTATTATTCTGCATTTATACATTTTAGGCAACTAAGGTAAAATGTAATTAATTTAGAAAATCTCTTCAGGACCCACCTTGATGTTTCAGGACCCCACAAATCTGGACCATGTGAGCAGAAACAGAACAAGAGTCTGCAACAATGAGGGCTAATTATGTAAAAATTCAAAAAAAAATCATTAACAACATTAAAGAAAATTTTATAGTATTTTAGAGTGCATAATCTGTCTAATGTTCTTAATAATGTCAGAAAACTGTGAGTTATGACAGAAGAGAAACAGGAAAACGTCTCATTTCGGATTTAATCTTATTTACCTCGATGTGGATGTGATCTGAGCAGAAATGAAGTAACAGTTTGAATTAAAATAAACTTATAAAGCCGATGTAATCAGAGAGATGGACATGGGCACCGTGATCAGAAGATGCCCAAGTTTCATTCTATAACCAGGTATACAGAGAACATTTTCTAAGTTACCATAGTAACCCCTACGTGTCTGTCACTCCCTGACAGCACTCGTATAAAAAGGCGGACAGGAACACATACATTATAAAATAATTACTAATCAATCGCTGTGGAAACTATGATGGACCAAACTGTAACCATCACAGCTCAGTTTTCTGTGTCTGCATGCCGTATGTGGTAACGCTTTCTTTTACGGTACCCTTATTACCATGTAATTACAAGGTAATTAAGGTAAAACAAGGTAATTAGGGTAGAAAAGAAAAACTAATGTTAGTAAAACTAGCTTTATTGGGTAACTACAATCAAATTACTATTCAATAATAACAACACTATATTTATAATCAAAATAATGCAACTAAATTTTGGGGTTAGTGGTTAATTGCAATAAAATAAAACTTTAAAACTGTCCAAAATACCTACTACTTATTTAGGTGTTACATAGTGAATTGTAATACATTACCAGGTAAGTGCTACATTACTGCAGACAATTAAATAATAAAATTGTACATTACCACGTAATTACATGGTAATAAGGAAGTAATTACATTTAATTACGTTTTTTTCATTACCTTGTAATTACGTGGTAATAAGCATACCGTAGAAGAAAGCGTTACCCTGGATGTGAAGGTTTTCTTTTCTTTTTCCTGGTTATAAATCCTGTTGCACATTCTTATTTGTGTAAAGTGCCTGTCACTTTGCTGCTGATGCACCTGAATTTCCCCACAGAGGTACAATAAAGCCTATTTCAATTCAATCCAATTCAATTCAATTCAGTTTATTTATATAGCGCCAAGTCACGTTATAAGTTATCTCAGGGCTCTGTATATAAAAAGAACAATGTAAAGAAGAAAGCAGCAGATTGTGTTGAATCACTTCATCACAGTCTCCCATCCTGAGCAAACGGTGGAGAGGAAAAACTCCCTGCTAATCAGGAAGAAACCTCCAGCAGAACCAGGTATATATTTCTATTCTATTTACTGATTTATAGAAAATTCTTTGTAACTATTTCTGACAACTTTTGAAAATAAATGGGAGATTATATGAAGGAGTTTCTGAGATCAGATTACCTCACAGCGCTCTCTTGTTCATTAACAGGAGATGAGTTTTATTTCTAAAGGCTGATGTGGATAAATGTTTTTAAATGATTAGGCACATGCTGTTTATGTTCGCATTTTTTTTCCTGTTTTTGACAGACGAGGCTTGGACTGTCAGAAGGCTTTGTCCAAAACATATTTCATGTTTTCATTTATTTGTGGTTGCTGATTAAAATCTGAAATGTAGAAAATTGTATAACTTTATACAAAAAATATGAAATATATAGATATTTAACAAAAGCCAGTAGAATGTTCTCTTGTAATTGGAAGCTTATTTTTGTTTTAATATCTTTTTTGTGTTTTCTGTAATTTTTTCACTCTTACTTCAAGCTGCTTTAGATGTTTGTTTTATTTGACAAGTGTTTTTTCTGGGATTTTTGACAAGTTTATTAATGTCTGTTCTGATGTGTTACCATGCCAACAGTGTGGCAGAAGCTCGTGGTTAAACCCAAATCCCCGAGGAGCTGAAACTGAGACAGAGATGTAGTGCTGTAGAAAAACAGAGCGGAGATGAGGGCGGTTAAACTATTTCTTTTCTTAAACTGTTCTGGGAAATGTGAAATCCCTGAAAAATAAACCTGACAAATTTTGAAAAAGAAAATGATTTGTTTTTTACAGATTTATAAATGTGTGTTTATTTTAGAGCTTTTATTCAACCATATTTCAGTCTGTGGTCAGAAATCCATCTGTAGTCCATGCTGAGAGCTTGACAGGAATGGCAACATAACTGTTGTTTTACTCAATCAGATTTAAGTTGTGATGCTGGAGCCATCAAACAGAATCAGAAAGTCTTCAGAATTCTCTCACTTTGATTGGACGTTCACAGAGAGCAGTCAGGGCTAACGAAGGACTCCTGTAGCAACGTGCAAAAGTTAAACTATAAAAAAGAGTCTTTTTCTCAATCCAGTGTGGGGATTCTGGGTTTTGCTGTCAGTAAGCCTTCCTTTGCAGCTCCTGAGTGGGAGGGCGGAGCCAGTTACCAGCAGCTGTGGGTCATCTCCTAATGAGGTGCCTCTGGCATTTAAAACTGACTGGAGCCACTGCACTTTGCTGGAACGCTGTCCATGGTACGGTACCATGTCAGGCCTTTATGACCCGTGATAATGTTGCAGGTTGTTACTAACTAGTGTTTCCCTGTAACTGCTAGTACTTACCTCAGTTTCTCGTTTCCTGGGCCTTCTCCTTCGCTGGTCAACATCCTCTGTGTTTACACTGGACACTGCTCCATACCTGCAACCAAAGCCATTTCATCCTGGAAAGACTCACACGAGAAAGAATGAAATTAGGAGGTTTATTGACATGACCGGACCAACATCGTTGTGACATAGATGGCATTAGAGTTTGGCGCTTGGACCCCGGCAGAGGACGAGAGCGCTGAGTGAAGCTGAAATCTCATAAGAGATGCTTTAAGTTAGGGGTAGGAGATTTAATCCCCCAAAAAGAGGCCGAAGCCAAGAGGAGGTTGAGGCCACATTAAACGAGCAGGACCTGAAAAGCGGCTTAGGGGATGATGAAAACGATGACACATAATAGGGATGACCGACAAACTAGGAGTACATAAACGGGTGAGGGTTTTGCTATGACACCCCAAAAAGAGGCTAAGATTTAAGTCGAAGCTGCTTGTTATCAGTTGAGTGCAGAAAGAATGTCAGGATGAGAGGTGTAGTGGGACTGCTGCTAGTGAATGAAGACTCTTAAAATTAATGGTGCGAGCCGGTAGATGAAGACCGGCTGACTGTGTGTGCCGGTAGATGAAGGCCGGCTGGTAAGATGTCTGTATGTGCTGATAGATGATGGCCGGCTGATAAGATGTTTGTATGTGCCTGTAGATGATGGCCAGCTGACTGTGTGTGCCAGTAGATGATGGTCAGCTGACTGTGTGTGCCAGTAGATGATGGTCAGCTGACTGTGTGTGCCGGTAGATGATGGCTGGCTGATAAGATGTTTGTATGTGCCTGTAGATGATGGCCAGCTGACTGTGTGTGCCGGTAGATGATGGCCGGCTGATAAGATGTTTGTATGTGCTGGTAGATGATGGCCAGCTGACTGTGTGTGCCAGTAGATGATGGTCAGCTGACTGTGTGTGCCGGTAGATGATGGCCGGCTGATAAGATGTTTGTATGTACTGGTAGATGATGGCCGGCTGATAAGATGTTTGTATGTGCCGGTAGATGATGGCCAGCTGACTGTGTGTGCCGGTAGATGATGGTCGGCTGACTGTGTGTGCCGGTAGATGAAGGCCGGCTGATAAGATGTCTGTGTGTGCGGGTAGATGAAGGCCGGCTGATAAGATGTCTATGTGTGCCGGTAGATGATGGTCGGCTGACTATGTGTGCTGGTAGATGATGGTCGGCTGACTGTGTGTGCCGGTAGATGATGGTCGGCTGACTGTGTGTGCCGGTAGATGATGGTCGGCTAACTGTGTGTGCCGGTAGATGAAGGCCGGCTGATAAGATGTCTGTGTGTGCGGGTAGATGAAGGCCAGCTGCTATATTGTGTGTGATAGATGAAGGCAGCTACTGAGGACGCAAGACTGAGCTGAAGAGACTGAAGCTAACTGATAAAAATGCAAGAGTGGGAGGAGGGAGGCGAGGGATCAAACACGGATAAATAAAAATATGAAGCGCTTTAGGCAGAAGAAAAATTTGAATGACTCAAGGGTGAGTACGTCTTACCCTAGGGATGGCCCTGGACGAGCGTTTGCCGGAGTGAACGCAGAGGGGAGGAGTTGCGAGGCAGGTAGAGAGGTAGACAGAGCTGAGTGAAAGAGGAAGTGGCCGTGCCAGAGCTGGAATTGCCTATTGGCTGCATGCTTGAAGCGAGCGTTAATGAGGAGCGATGAAGTGAACGCATTCAGGCGACGGGCGTGTTGGAGAGGTGAAGGACAACGCTGGACAGGTAGAGCAAAGCAGGTAGCGGAACCGCCGGAGGAGCACTGGTTTCGAGAGCCAGAGCGACTGCGGACGGCAAAGAGCCTTGGACGAAGGCGGAAGAGGGACCAGGAGAGGCAAATGAGAACAGATGAGCAGACACTGGCCTGCTTCTGTGATGTTTTGGAAAGCGAGTAAACCTGACGGCCAGCTGGCATGCAGACTGAACAATCGAGACGACTGGCTTTAATTCACTGACAGACAGGAGCAGATTGGACGTAGCTGGGTTTGTGACAATTGGACACAGCTGAGCTTGAGACAAGGAGGTGGGCAGGAGCAGGTGGGGTTATTAGTCTTCCAGAGTTGAATTTATGTTTAAACTCCATAACCATCAGCAAACATCTTATCCTCCAACCTCTCTGTACCTGCCACTCTTCAAAGACTCCACAACTCACTCAGTCTCCTTGGTCTGACAGCCTCCCTGGAATCCTCAGGTCCTCTCCTTCCAAACAACAAAAGAGAAAACATAAACTGAGTCTGAAACACCCACCAATCAATACTTACCGTCTCTTCCACAGACTCATCCTTGGCACCAGAAATCCCTTTGCAAAGAAGCACTTGTTAAATATTCACCAAATGTGACCTCCTCAACTGAAGGAGAAAACATAGATGTGATTGCAATGAGGTGTCCAAGAAAAGCCAGACACAGAGAGGAGAGGACAACCAACCCTGAAGCTAGTGTGTCCCAGTCCAGTGGGAGGGTTATCAACCACTTTATTTTAGCAATAAGTGGTACACATCATGGTTCACAGCCTCTGAGAGGCAAAGCAGACTGTGATGCTTGTAATATCTTTTTTTTAATAACTGACATGATGTTTGGAGTCAGGGTGGGTTTGTAAGCTTGAGCTGTTTAAGCACAGCAACAGTGGGATACCAAGGCATGGCTGGACACAGACAGGACACAATCCTTCAGTATGAAACACAACAGTTTCTGACTCAGGCAACCCTCTCAAATAAACTCTTTCCAAACTGATATTCTACATTACTGCAGTACTTCAGAATGAACGTTAATGGAAACAGTCATGCACTGTTCTGAGAGATTGTTTCAGGTCAGGGGTCCCTTTATGCTACATTTGATTGAAGTGACGTATCTGTCAAAGTAAAGATGAGTTCCTGTTGGACTCATTCAAAGAACTGGATTCGCTCCAGTTCCTAGATTCTCATGCTTGAATGTGATTTTTTTCTCCTGCATCGACCTCACAGTCCAAAACTGAATTATTTAGTTTGACAAGAACAAAGACTTAAAGCCCTGTAGATCTGGTGCACGAGACAATCATCTACAGACACTTTCCTTAGTCTTGGCCTTGTTTTTACTTTGTTTTATCCTCCTCAGATCTCGAGCTCTTTTGTGGTTTTGAGTGTGCTATCAGTAGTCCCAGTGGTCATCAGAGCACTTGCTGTTGTGACCCACACCCCCTCCAAACTACAAGAGTGGCTCCAACAGAGCCCAGGAACAGCCTCAGATGTATCTGTCCGGCAGAGCTCAGTCCTAGGAACAGATGAGATCCTGAAGAGAACCCTGAAACCCCCAGACCTCTGGTAGAGGACCTGAACTTGAAGTGAAGTGGAACCACATAAATGAAAATATTAGGATAGCTGGACATTGATGCTTTTTCATTAAAAAGTAATACACTCAGCCCATCACACTGCATAGTGACAGTAAGATCGGATCGGATTTTCTCTAGTGGGTGATCTTACCACCATTAAATCATCTGATATTAACAAAGGTTATATGTTAGTCTAAAGGAAACACGTTGAATCCAGTGATCTATGAAACATGAATGTTGAACAGTGTTGAAAAAGATGAGTGTGATGATGAGAGCATTCTTTGGCACAGAGACATCACATTACAGATTCAGTGTGAGGTTTCTGTTCCCTCACCTTTTCCTCTGCATATACACACCACCTTGTATCAGTCGTTCACAGCAGTCAAACCCAACTCATTCTCTGCTGTACAACTTTGCCCAAAGCTTTAGTATTAACTGCTAAACCCCTTCTCTCAAAAGTTCTGTTCAGCCAATATAAGTGACATCAGGTCAGAGTCCTGAATCATGGCTTCAGACCTGTGACTGTTGCCAAAATCCTCTCATTTGTGATGCTGCATCTGTGCAGAAACATGTTGTAAATGTTGACCTGCCAGTGAATTCTGGTCTGGATCTGTTTTCAGCTGGTTTGTGCTGCATTGTGTGGTCAGCAGACAGCATCAGATGGTGGTGTTCATCACTGCTGGGGTAAAGAAGAGGGGAAGGGTAAAGCCTGATGGAGCATAAACAACTGAATTACATCAGTGTTAAAGAGCATTCCTGAACCATTAAAGATCTTCTGGTAACAATTCTGAAGTGGCTAAGACTGATAAGACTTGGGAATCTTGGGGTGACTTTGGACTCCAGAGTTGTAAAGCAACTAAGTACAAATACGCCGTTACTGTACTTTAACTTGAGTAATTATTTTTCAGCGTACTTTTTACTTTTACTCATTACATTTTTACACAATTATCTGTACTTTCTACTCACTACATTTTTTTTAAATATAAGTAGAAAGTCATTATTCCTATTTTATTCTGAGTTATTACTTAAAAAACTATCGTGATAAATAGTGTCTCCTGGATAGAGTGAACTTAATTGTGTTTGGATGAGAAATATAAATACAGGTGCTGG
>NW_013953124.1:97108-102737 GCF_001266775.1 Austrofundulus limnaeus
CTTTTACTCAGTACTTTTACTTTTAATACTTAAGTAGATGTTGTGTCAGAAATTTACTTTTGATACTTAAGTACAAAAAATATCAGATACTTTACTTTTACTCAAGTAATATTTTTAGAGAAGACTAACTTTTACCAAAGTATGTTTATAAAGATACTTGTACTTTTAATCAAGTATCACTTTGAGGTACTTTATAGAACACAGTTGGACTCTGATTTTAAATTTAATGTAGAGATCAATGCAGTAGTTTAATCTAGTTTTTATCATCTTGAGGATTATAAGTAGAATTAAAAACTCTTCCTCAAAATGCCGTTGAGAGGGTTATTCATGCTTTTATCACTTCTAGACTGGATTACTGCAACTCCCTTTATTGTGGGATTGATCAGTCTTTGGTTCATCATACAGCTGGTTCACAGTTCAGCTGCCTGGTTACTAACAGGGACAAAACAACTTAACACATCGCTCCAACCTTGTATTCCCTTCACTGGCTGTTTCTTTTAGAATAAAGGTTTTGCTTTTGGTTCTTAAATGTCTAAAGGATCTGGTACCTCCTTATCTTACTGAGCTTTTATAGCCTCACGTTCTGAGTAGATCTCTAAGAGCTAGTTGTTCCCAGGTCTGGGCTTGTGACCAGGGGACACAGAGCCATTTCAGTTACAGGTCCTAGGCTCTGGAACAATCTCCCACTGTCTGAGAGGTCTGCTGGATCTCTAAATGACTTTTAAGTTTCTGTATAAAGCTCAACTTTTAAAGACGTTTGAGTCTGAAAAGCATGATCATTAGGCCAGCTTTTATTTTGCTTTGTTTGATGTTATTCATTTTGTTAACGCTGAACTTTGTGGCTTCCAACACAAATGAATGAGATTTACCAACTCCTGACAAAATGATTGATTAAAAAAATAAAATAAAAGCTCCTAAATAGTTACAAGAAAAGACAAGATCCCACTGTTATGGATCTGAGTTTGAGCCCTGATAAAAACCCGAAAACAGATAAAGGTTTACAAATTTTATTAAAATTGCTGATGTGGAGCTGGAACAACCCAGGTGCGTGGGTCCGGTTTTCTGGACACAGAAAAAACAGGTTAGTGGCTGTAAGACTCTGGGACAAAAATACTACTAGTATTTTTAGCCACTAACCTGGTGTCAACTGGGAGCCTCCGTGTGGAAACACMRACTGTGTCAGTTTGGTTCCAGAGAAACACGATGACGTCACCGACAATCCTTGGGAGCGTTGAGGGTCCGAGAAATGGGTCCGGGGTCCAGGGACAGGCGAGGGTCATACACCGAGGTATCAGAGAATACGACAGGTTAAGAGGAGCAAACTTAACTCTTGAATCCAGGAGGCAGGCAGGGGTCGAGTACCAGGAAGTCTGAGGTGTCGTGGTGCCGAGCAAGGGAGGGACAAGGGGCAGGAGTCCGAGAAACAGAACCAGGGTCATTACCAGAGGAGTAGATGGCAGAAGGTATCCGACACGGGCTGAGGCAAGAGGCCGTATTCCAAGGGACGAGATGGGGGTCGAGGAGCCAACATCACAACAGGATGTGGGACAAGAATGCTGGTGAATCATAGACTGGCTGATGATAAACTGGCAGAGTGCTGAGGGAAACTGCTGGCTTAAATACAGAGGGACACAGGTGAGTTTCATGAGCTGATCACCTGAGGATCTGTGAAGGGAGGGGGAGCAGGGCTGTGACAAGGCTGAGGAAAAGAGCTGCTAAAAACACATGACATGAGATAAAAACAAAACTAAAACTTGACCTAAAACTATAACACCCACATCTTAGAATAAATCAGAGATGGGTAACTGGCAGCTGTATATGTGGCCCTCAGGTGACTTCTGCCTGGCCCACCAATGAAGCCCCACACCCCCAGATTTTTTTTTTCTCTCAAACAAGCTCTTAGAATCCAAGCTGCTTTAAGAGTGTTTTTTAAAGTAAAGAAAATAAAAGATTTTATTTTGGGAGGTAGATCCATGTGTTCAGTCTGCTAAGAGACACTGCCTGCCACGAAGGATTTTAATTTAAGCTTCAACTGTGACATGCTGCACAAAGCTGAATATGAGAAGTTTATCGAAGACACAAAAACAACAAAGACTTTATTTTTACCAGAACCAAACAGGAGAATGACCTCACACTGTCTTATGCTGTTTCTCTTCAGCTCACTACATGTTTATTTTTTATTTGCTTCAAACATTTTGTATTCATATTAATTAACAGTACAACTGTTCTACATGCATTTGAACTGAAATGTGTTATGTTACTGCACTGTGTTGGTTTAACAAACATTTAAATACACAAACATTTCTAAAATTAGCTCCGCAGTTTCTAAACTGCTTATGAAAATATTTGAATCCGCAACTTCAAAACGCTTATGCCATAGAATAACCAGCAGAGGCTAATTTTAAAGCATAAGTTCAATTTGACAATTACTAGTTGGCAACAATCCATGTACAATATATGTACAACGCGGCCAACTAGTGGTGTATGAACTCTTGTACAACTTAATTCTACAACCGCTGATTGCTGGGGATGTGATTTCCTGAAACTGACCTTTAGCTCCTGGTGTAAAAATTAAAAAGTTGTTGAGGATTGCTAGTTCGGCTGCTTCTTTGCCTTTTTCTTTTGTTTGTTGTAGATTTTTCATTAAAGAAGCATCAGTAAAGTAATTTTAAAACTGTTTATTGGAAAACTGAAGCGATGCATTCTGGGTACATGACAGATTTGATTTGTGACGGGAAACAAAAGCACAGACTACAGGAAACTATCTTCACTTCAAAATAAGAGCTCGGATTCTAAAGTTTTCCATGTAGTTGCTCCAGTTGACCACTAGATGTCAGTCTTCATCAGCATAACATCTTTAAATCATTTCTGCGTCCCTAACCCCGTTGCTTCGACCAATTACGTCAAGTATTGAGCTCCAGCGTTTAAACTTTTGTTTTTTTAAAAAAGGAGCTCCGATTGTAAAGTAAAATAAATCAAAACATACAAAATTTTAGTATGGATTACAAACGTTTACTGTTTTTACTGGGACAGGGAGTTCTAAACACTGACTTCCTGCTACGTAAGCAGACACAAAGCATTGTGGGAAATCAGAACTGTGGCCCAAAGCAACAGTCAGCAGGATGTAGACCTTCACAATAAGTGTGTTTATCTGGGAGGGGTGCTGTTGGATAGATCACATGTTGTGATTCATTGACAGTCATACCTTCTGCTGTTCAAGATAATGATGACTGGTAGATAATTAGTTATTAGCAGTACTGTATTTTAATTTTAGAAAGCGCAAATCTGCTTATGAATTATAAAAATTAGTAAGACTGCTAAAGCGCAAACGAAATATTTAGGTTCGCAATTAGCGGATTTGTGCTTCAGCGGACTGGTGCCCACCACTGCTTTTGGGTTTGTGTTCAGTAGTGTCAACAAATTTTGTGGCCCCTTCCATCATTTCAGTTGCCCAGCCCTGGAATGGATGAACAAAATCCAAACCAGACCATTTTTGGAAATGACCTCGTTGACTTGAAACAAAGTCAACCTGCAGATACTGGTAATTAGTTTCAGTTCTCAAACTTCACATCAAACCCTGACAGCAGTGGACCACAGGAACTAAAGACAAAGTCAAACCTACATTCAAGGATCTAGATGGTCTCACAAGGGTCATCTGCAAATATGAACCAGCCTCTGGTGGTGAAGTAGTTTTTCCTCAAACATACCTAAATAACAGACACTACTACTACTACTACTACTACTAATACTATAGGGTATTTTCTGAGGTGGTAATCATTATAAAAATGAAACCCACAGAAACAGATGGAAACATTCACAGATCTGTTTTTAAACCAATGTTTGCCTGAAAATAAAAATAAAATCTGTGAACTGGGAAGCAGCCGTGTTGTGCTTCGCAAAATTCACTGAAGAAAAACTGTTTTCAAATGTCAACACACCCAGGGCCGTCCTCCTGGCATAAACAACACACACTGTGATGTAACTGGGTGCAACAGATGTTCAAGCAGCTGCTAGATGTGTCGTATGTTAAGCAAAGACTCGGTGAAGCTGGACGCAGTGTGTGAGGGGGTGGCTCATTTCTTCAGACTCCGTTCAGAAGGATTCAGTCGGAGCTGCTTGTGCGTGACCATGGTTGTTGTGTGTTTTGTTTCGCTGCAAACCTCGGTTGGTGTTGTGAGTCCAGCTGCCAGGGCAGTGCCAACATATGCAGGGTGTGTTTCATTGTGTCACTAATGCATGCTGACTTGTTTCTTCGGTAAACGTGCCAGTAATTAAACACTGTTACTTCTGCCTGATTGCAAACTAGTAACCGTTTCCTGCGTTCACTCAGTCTGTCTCGCCGGGCTCCAACAGAGGCTGCTGCACTGCAAACACACAAAAAGGCCAGAATCTCAAAGCTCTGTCTATGTTTCTGTGTCATGTGATGTTCTCAGAAGAACAACTGATCTCTCAGAGAAAGGAGGGGGTACGATTTGAAAGGGACTCTGGGGGAAACGGAAAGGTCAGAACAATAATAAAACAGCCGAAGCTCCAGACCAGTACAGTTTATATTTGAAAGAAAAGTTCACAATTAGGTTCCTCATATGTTTGCTGCCAGAGAAATAAGGTTACCCACGCTGTGTTTCCAAAGGAATCGGCTCCTTTGGCATTTAGCTAACTTTCAACCTGCGATGTGGATTTTTGTGACTTTCATGTTATTTGATCAACCTACAACCTGACATCTTTTGATGTACAACAAAAACAATTTTAAATACATAAGCGAAAATACAGAAATTTGATCAAACTGTAAACTAAACTGTGCACAAGCATCCTCCCACAACGAGAAGCAATAGTTTTATATTGTTATTTTTTTCTCTAGGGATGAATAAATGGTCTCTCCTTTGCATCAGATAAATTTATAAATGTTGGTCTGTTGTTTGGTTGTCTTTGTGTGACCTCTGTTATTACTGTCAGCTACTACCACACCATATTTAGTTCAATATACGTATACAGTGACGGGCACCAGCCCACTAAAGCGCAAACCCACTACTTCAAAGAGTAATGTAGGCTTTTAATGTTTACTACAAAACAAGTGTAAGTTGCTGTGAGTTTGTAATTTTCCTCACTTTAAGACCTGGCTGGGACCAGATGTTGCACTTGGACTTTAA
This sequence comes from Austrofundulus limnaeus, assembly GCF_001266775.1. NCBI lineage: Eukaryota > Metazoa > Chordata > Actinopteri > Cyprinodontiformes > Rivulidae > Austrofundulus > Austrofundulus limnaeus. Next base: position 102,256 of record NW_013953124.1, read on the forward strand.
TCTGACGTTAGTAATCTTTCCTGTGTACAGTTTCAGCAGAGTTTCCACCTGTTTGTTTTGGAGCAGGGACTCCCTGTATGATGATGCATGACCAAATCTCTTCCCTCCCTAACAACCTTAATTCAAACACAGAAGACAGGGCTCCCAGGGAGTGCCAGGAGCACCAGGTGTGACGATCAGGTCTAGGTAACCCCACCCCATGGGATTATGGGATCCCGGAGTCGTGTGAGTGTGTTTGGGACAAACAGCCAGCTGCCTCTCGTCCTGTAGTGTTGTGGGTTTAAGTGATGCAACATGCTGCAAATACTGATGTCAACATGTGCTTCAGTGCCACAAAACAACTAAGTGGTCCTTCAAACACATCTTCAGGGATTTTAAAAGAAGTGGATGTTTAAATGGAGGAGAGGTGGTAGGTGTGTGTGTGTGTGTGTGTGGGGGGGGGCGTGGTGTGGATTATCAACCGTGGAAAAAATAAAGAATAT
>NW_013953124.1:103219-112117 GCF_001266775.1 Austrofundulus limnaeus
TGTGTGTGTGTGTGTGTGTGTGTGTGTGTGTGTGTGTGTGTGTGTGTGTGTGTGTGTGTGTGCATATTTTTCTACCTGGTGGGAATGTTTTTTAATGATTTTCCTGGTACTCGCAGCCTGGTGAGGACCAGCTGTTCCTTATGGGGGAAAAGCCCAGTCCCCATTGGGGTAAATAATATTGGTGGGTCAGAGGTTAGTTTTAGGACTAAGCTGTGAATTGAATTTAGGTTAGACTTAAGGTCAGGTATCTACTGGGGCATTTGTTTGTCTGTCTTTTAGCAAAATAAACTTTACATCTCCATCTTCTGCTGCGGGGGATTCTGATGTTATCTGTCCATGAAATGGACGTTATTAGGTGTTATCAGTCCCATACAATGGCTTCAGAGGGTCCCTACTGTGCCTTCTAGGCTTCAGGCTGTCCCAAGAGTGCTCCCTGTGGTTTATATGTCAATGACAATGAATGTGTAAATAACCAAAAGATATTGTAATAATTTTTTTGTGTCCGTGTCCATGTCGGTCTCAGACACTGGTCTCCCACTCTCTGGTCCGACACTCTACCCATTCCTCTATTGGAAGGCCACAATACACAACTGTTGGAGGGCAGTGTCTTTAGCGGTAACCATGTCTTTTGCTCTAAAGTTAACCTTAGTGGCTTTAAGCCTCATGTTAACCAGTTTTTTATGCCTCATATTAACCAGATAGTGGTTTTATGCCTCATATTAACCAGATAGTAGTTTTATGCCTCATATTAACCAGATAGTAGTTTAATGCCTCATATTAACCAGATAGTGTCTTTATGCCTCATATTAACCAGATAGTGGTTTTATGTCTCATATTAACCAGATAGTGGTTTTATGTCTCATATTAACCAGATAGTAGTTTAATGCCTCATATTAACCAGATAGTAGTTTAATGCCTCATATTAACCAGATAGTGGTTTAATGCCTCATATTAACCAGCTGAAAATCGGAAGCCATTCAATGGGACAGGGAAACTGCTAACCGGCACAGGCGACTTTTTGTGTTTTCTGTGTGTATTTTAGTGGTTGAATTGTTTTGTTTAACATATACAGTACCATCTCGAACCAGGAGGGATACTCTTAATTAAAATCATATTCATGATTTTAACAAGGTTTATCTCTACAGAACATAGAGACCAGTAAATCCATAGCTTTGCCTTATGACTCTGCTTTTTTTTTCTCTACGACTGACCAAAGCAACGCCCCCAGTACTGAGGATGAGACCACAATCTGTCGATCCATCTCCCCCTCCATCCTACCATCACTCGTGAACAAGACAGCCAGATATTTAAACTCCTCCACTTGAGGAAGAAACTGTACCCCGACCCAGAGGGGGTATTCCACCCTTTTCCTGATCGAGAACCATGGCCACAGACATAGAGGAACTGACTTTCATCCCAGATGCTTACCATTTGGCTGCAAACTGCCCCAGTGCACATTGAAGGTCTTGGCCTGAAGACACCAACAGAGCCACATCATCTGCATACAGCAGAGACGAGCCTCTGTGGTTCCCAAACCAGACACCCTCTCCATGACTGCACCTTGAAATACTGTTCATAAACACTGCAAACAGGATCGGAGACAAAGGACAGCCCTGGTGGAGTCCAACCCTCACTGAGAAAAAGCTTGACTTTGTGCCACAAATGCAAACACAGCTCCTGCTTTGGTTCTACAGGGGCTGGATCGCTCTTTGAAACAACCCAGACACTTCATACTGCACTTCATGTTGCTGTACTTTAGTCATTTTTTAAAGATCTGTAGTTTTACAAAGTATTTTTTCAAATCATAACTTTTACTTTTATTTTGTTACCTTCAAAACATAAAAATGATACGTTTAGTTCTTTACTTTAAACTTTTAACACCTAATTACAAATTTAAATGTGACCGGAACTCATAAATAGAGTTTGAATTCACTGAACCAAGTTATGTTTACTGGTTCCACTAAATGTCCAGAAGATGTAAAACAATTTACTCACCTCAGTTCAGTGGAACAAGTAAACAAAACTTGGTTCAGTAAAATTAACACTTTATATCTCAGAGTGTGTGTAAAAGTACTTTCATTATTGTGAGCAGGTTTATGACTTTTACTTAAGTACTTTTCTTATCAGGGGAATTCATTGTTTGCCAAAGTAATTTTTGTGTTGAGATATCTTAACTTTTGCTTAGTTTTTTTCTTTCCAAGACATTTTTTTCCAATGGGAAGGTGGTCATTCAGCATATCAGAGAAGACCACAGTTGTCTCAGAAATTGATTGCCACAATCAGATTGGCAGAAGCTCAGAAGTTTTCAACACAGAAAACCGAAACAGCATCTGGGACTGTTACCTGTTCAGAGCCATCTGAATCATCTCTTTGTCAAATGTTTTAATGAAAAAGTCTCTTTTGCTGCTGGTAAAACACACCCCACAGAATAATGCTGCCACCACCATGTTTCACTGTGGGGATGGTGGTCTCAGCATGATGAGAGGTGGTCGCTTTGCTTCAGACGTGGTTTTGTCTCATCTGATCACATCAACTTCTTTCACGTTAGGAGAAGAAGCTCCATGAGTTCTGGTGGTTGACCTCTCTTGGCAGATTTGCTGTGGTGGACTCATCTTTCCATTTTCTAAAATTGAATTTAATGGGTTCTCAGGTGGGCGGCACGGTGGCTCAGTTGGTAGAGCTGATGCCTCTCAGCAAGAAGGTCACCGGTTCAAATCCCAGTCGGGGGACCTTTCTGGGTAGAGTTTGCATGTTCTCTCCGTACGTGCGTGGGTTCTTTCCGGGTACTCCGGYTTCCTCCCACAGACCAAAAACATGACTTTTAGGTTAATTGATAACTCTAAATTGTCCCTAGGTGTGAGTGAGAGAGTGAATGGTTGTTTGTCTCGTTTGTCTCTATGTGTGGCCCTGTGATGGACTTGCAACCTGTCCAGGGTGTACCCCGCCCCTCGCACTGTGACTGCTGGATATGGACACCAGTGACCCACGCAACCCTGAAAAGGAAGAAGCGTGTACAGAAAATGGATGGATGGGTACTCGGGTCTCTGACTTCTGTGGAGAGTTATTCGTTCTTCATGATGTCTTATGCTTATTTGGAGACATCAGAACAGCTGAATAACAATTGACAGAAATCTGGATGGAGTTCAAAAGGAAGCAATTATCCACATCTGTAATGTAGCTCTATATTATCGAGATCTGAAACAGTCTCATTGTGACATTGATGTTCCTCTTTTCCAACCCTAACCACAGTCAAGCAAAATCAGTACGAAGGAGTGAAGATCTTTAACGTAGCTCCTAATGATAAGGTTCTCAGATAAATCAAATCTCCTCCAAAACTGAGGAGACTTGGTCCTAGACTCAGCTACAGACTGTGGTCTTATAGATTTGGGGTACCTTCTCAATGTTGTCTTTACCCATTTATACCTTAGGTACATTCAGTAACTGCAAGAACAAGTCAGTCTGGCGATTAAAGCTGTAAACATACTCCCTGAGAACTGCCAATGTCGGCACGGGTTGTCGCAGTTTAATGACGAAAATTACATCACCGGGCTGCGCAACGTCGTGTCGACAGCCCCTTTTGGCACAAGCCCCCGGCAGAACTTTTTGATCCCCCTCCTTTGTCGACGGTAATGTGTGATTGGTCTGAACTGAAAGCGCTCGGATGGACACAGCAGAAGAAAAAAAAGAAAAAAACTCGCTTCTGACTAGAGCAGACTGTTTTGAGCAGTTTTAAAGATAGACAAACCGAGAAAAACTCATGCGTGTTTGTGCTGACAGCACTATGCGCTGCATTTACTTCAACCACTCGGTAAAAAATAATAATAAACCGAGTCGCTCCCCGAGCCGACCAGGAAGCAGAGTTTTATAAACATAGTCAAACCGTGAAAAACTCATGAATGGAGATAAACAGACATAACAGATAAACAGGCACGGAGGAATCTGAAACTGTGGAGCTTTTTAACCAGGACAGATGTGGATAAAAATCCGTCGGGTGAGTGACTTTTTTTCTGCATGGCTGTTGAGGGGAGAAATTCCCTGCAGTGACGTACAGTATGTTTCAGCGTGAGGGAGGGGTTCCCCCGAGCTCGTCGGCGCAGTGTGCAGGAACTAGGAAAGGTCTGTGCGAAAACGACTGCCGACCAACCACGTGACCGCACGTCAACTCGTTGGCGTCGGAGCGAGTATGTTTCCAGCTTAACATTTTGTAACAGAACCCAGAGCACCGAAACCAAAAAGCACCAGGCTGGGGACAAAGCTAAATAAAGGTAAGTAGGTTTATTTCCATGAGATGGGATGGACCAGGGATTGGGGGATCTGCAGAAGATGGCGAGAGGTGAGTATGGGTTTTCCAGATGACTGATTAACATTTGAATAACTGAGTCTCTTTGTGGGTTTTATGGGTTTTATTTCCAGGTGTGGAAAAAGGTGTGGGTTTTATTTCCAGGTGTGGAAAAGAACTGCCAGAATGGTGTTTCTGTGCTCGAAGGAGGAGATCCAGCCTAAAAATTACAGGACTGCAGGGCAGAACTCAGTCACCACAGCCTCATGGCTTTTAATTATTTAATATAAGAAAATTAATTTATTGTAACACTGCATTAACAACAAAATGAGCCAAAACTCCTAATTATTTGCATTTTGTTGTTTCTAAAATCCTTAAAAACAAAAACAAAGTGATTTTTGTGTTATCAAATTCATTAGTGTATGTGCTAATTTCTGTCCTCTGTGTTCAAATCAAATTAAATCAATCATTAATTTTGTTACTGGGGAGAGGATGTGGTTGTTTTATATAAAGATAACTGACCCACTCACCACCCAGCAGCAGTCCCTTTATGTAAAAATGTAATTACGGCAACACAAAAAGGAAAAACAGCTTGTAGATTTATTTCTGCTGTCTTTTAACCTCTGAGTGGGTGAGGAGATTTGATTGACAGCAACACCAACATACAAATTTCAGTCCTGAAAAATGATTTGTCCACCATCACATAATATCAAAAACTTATTTTAAGACTTTATTTATAGTAAAAGGAAAATAAACTCTCTGTAATTTGAAGAAATAATTGAAGTAATTATCAATTTATCCAAACGAGATCTAATCCAGCATGGCTTTTCTGATCTTCATTTAAAACTGAACACTCTGAAACAAATTTATGGTCTATTTGATATGTGATCACCTTTTTTCTGTGTGGCCTTCATAGGAGCAGGATGTGCTTTCGCTCTCTCTGCCCACCCCCCACCCCCGCTTTTGCTTCTTTGAGCTTTTTTTTTTCACCTTCCATCTGAAACTAAAGAATTTATGGATTTGCTCAACTGGTCTCTGAATGCAATTGACACTAATTTTTCCACACTTGGAACAAGGGGAACGTGGCTGTCTGGGTGGAATGGTTGCTGCTGCATTTGTCTGATTCCTGGGGCTGGAAGCTGATGTGCCAGCACCACTTTCCATCGAAGACATGGAAGATTTATATTTGGATTTATGATAACTGGATTGCTGCTGATTGGCGGAGGAGGGTTCCAGATTTATCATAAAGTGAAAGTGACCCTGACAGTGGTTCGGGCCTTTGCGGAGCTGTTGGGCACACTTGAAGGATTCTGCCGGGCTGGAAGCACACAGACTCTGCAGCTGGGGGAAATCATCTTGCAAACTGGATGTGATTCTGACGAGGATCACAGCTCAGGAGTGACCCTTTGGCATGTAAGGATTACATCTGGGTGAGCTTCAGATGGTGAGAGGCGAGGAAGACCTCAAATTCGGCTGATAGTTGTTTTTTTCACCACTTCAGAGTTACAGTTAAGACATTTCAAAAGCAGCAGGAATTTCAAGGCTGCTTTGTTCCAAAACAACTGGTTTATCTATCTGGCTCCCAGCGGCACGGCCTTGATGACAGTGTTTATCTCAACCTCCCCAGGATGGAATGTCAAAAAATAGCTGGATTCACTCCCACCCCTATCACCCGTGTTGGACCTGGCCCTGGAACCCAATGGCTGAGGAGGAGGGAACTCTGAACTCTAGTGAACTGAGCAGAGACGATAACATCGTGTGACTGTGGAGGGAGGGGGCCAGGCTTGGGTCCTAGCACAGACCCCCCTCCCTCAACATCACCTATTCCTCTGAACCCGCCCAAATTTACCTCCCCTTTATGTGTTATCTGACCTAAGCCCCCCCACCCCCCTGCCCAAGCTGACTTGCTCTCTCGCGTGTTGTTTACCTCATCTTTCCTTTATTGTATTTCAAGTTGTTAAAGGTAGCGCAACTATGTTTGCTGCATGACCGGTTTCACCTGTTCCCCCATGTTTGTCATGTGTGTCTTCTTGAATGGGTGTTTCTTAACTGCCCCCTCCCCCCTTACTTGATTGTACTGCACCTTGTGAATATATTTCTGTGAAAGGCGCCATATAAATAAAACTTTACTTACTTACTTACTTACTTTTTTATGATCAAACTAGTTTCTGTTGATCTACAATACCTTAATTGGTAAAACCCCACCCTACCTCCATTTGTTGCACAATATCTGTAGCCTCTGCTCCAGATACATTAACATACGGTAGCTATACCTAAAGCTTCTCCTTCAGGTGTTCATTTCAATTTTCTGCTGATGATTGGAACCATCTACAAAAAACACAACTTCTTTTGTTTCGTTTGCATCGTTTCAAAATGCAGTTAGAGCATGTTCATTCAATATTTATTTTCTGACAGCTTTAATAAACTCTCCTGTTCGTGAAATATGTTTCTAAAACCGCAGAGAAACAAAACCACTATCAAATAACGTGCAGCCTCCACACAGACAGACTGGAGCCGACCTGCAACCTTCTGTACTGTGAGTCAGCAGCTGTAACCACTGTACCACCATGTGATCTGTCTGAATTAAAAAGTAAAAACCCTGCAGCAGAACATGGCTCAGGAAATATTCCCTTGTTTTGTTTTTACATTCATTATTTTTACTTGACAATACTTTTCCTGAAAATGCTTTTAATGCAAACCTTAAAATAGAGATTTTATATAAAGTGTAATTAACAAACAATATGTGTGTGCGTGTTCGTGTGTGTGTGTGTGTGTGTGTGTTGCTCACAGATGTAGGGCTACAGACTGTGTGCTTATTGCATAGAGAATCAGCTGTTTAATTAGCTCCAGCAGAAGCACTAAAACATAATTACTTTGTGTTTCCATGTTTTCCTTGTTGTTTCGGTTCACTGCCGGCTGCAGCTCTGCGCTTCCATCATGATGAACGTGACAGATGAGGTGAAGGCCACTTCTGCTGCCGAGGCAGATGAAGATGGATGGATGAATGGAGAAAGAGTTGGATGAAGTCGTTCATGCTGGCTCATTGGGGAAATAAAAACTTGCTGTTGTGTTTTCAGCTGGGGAACAGAGAAGAAAAAAACGATTCATATGAAAAGTAAAATTTAAAACCACAAAAGGACGAGCATCAACAATTGGACAGTTTTATTCACAACTGAGTTGTCACTGTCCAGTCAGGAGGTAGAAATCCAGGCAGTGCTGGTTTCTTCAGCGATCAGATTTATTCTGTAAACAAGAGACTGTCAGGTTCTAGTTTAGGTTTAGAACACAAAATGCAGAAACTGTCATGGGTCTCACCTGTGCCCTGTCCCTGCCACGCCCACCTCCAGGAATCATCCTAATCTGGCACATCTGTGTGAACCTCATAAGCTTTAGCCTTGCCTCGAGTTGGTGCCAGGATTAAATAGCACTCTCTTTTTAATAGGGAAACATGATACTGGTAAATGTGATTGTGGAGAAGATGAAACCATAGAATTCATTTTTGGTAAACTGTCAGAAGTACAGAAATGAAAGAGTTCAATTAATTAATAGATTTGATGAAATGAAAATGAGATTAAATCCATTTGAAATTTTACAACAAAACTCAGTATCTGATAGTTCTCAAGCTTTGATTAATTATCTGAGATTGGCTCGATTATTTGATAGGATATGAGTTGTTGTTGTTTTTTTGTTTTGTTTTTTTGTTTTTTTTACCTCTGCCAAGGGTGAGGTAATGTCTTCGGTTGCGTAAGTCTGTCGGTCTGTCGTTCTGTCTGTCTGTGGACAACATTACTCAAAAACTTGTGGACAGATTGTCAAGACATTTTTACCACATGTGGGTACTGGGTCAAGGAACACACCTGTAAATATTGGTGATGTTCTGGATCACGATGAGGATACAGGAATTTTTTGCTTTTAACACTCTGAGATCGGCAAAGCTGTGATGCTTTCACAGGGCTTCTGTAAAAAAACAGTGAGTTGGATTGGACAGCACGGACTTCAAACTTTATAAAAGTAATGTTAAAACCAGATTTAATGATGAATAATTTTTGCCATGATATGCACATTTACAGAACGTTTTGTGACCAGGAAGTGCGTGACTGCACCATGAAACCTATTTTTCCCATTTCCTCAAACACACCACATTTCCCAAACTGTTACGATTTGTTCTTTGTTGTTCTTTTAAAGAGTACCCAAAAATTAATTTAACTGGTGAGGAACACAGGACAAGACAAAAGTGATAAAAGGTAAGTGAGTTTATTGTACAGTGAATGGGTCCAGGTTTCTTACTGAAAAAACAAAGGAAAAGGTGGTTTAGGATGATGTTCTCTGGTAAGTGTTTTGAAGGTGTTGAATGTGTTAATTGTTAGTTTTTCTTACAATTAACACTAACCAGCTAACCAACTTAAAATAAATAAAGAAAAATCAACTATATATGGTGTTAAAGACATAAATGGGAATACATCTTACGATCAGGAAAAAGTAAATAGTATTTTTATGCAATTTTATAAAGATCTATACACCTCACGAATAAATCCATCAGATGAGGATATTGACAGTTTCTTCTCCACCCCAGACTGAAGGGGCCTACCTCCTGGGTTCGGGCGTGAGCTGCCCTCTGC
>NW_013953124.1:119799-124329 GCF_001266775.1 Austrofundulus limnaeus
ACTGTGGAGTTACCAGGGGAATCAGGATAGTCCAGCCTGAACACAAGGTAGGTAAAGAAAATACAACAAGGGTTAAATCAGGTTTCTCAAAGAGTTAAACTGAGGCCGTCTTAAACAGTACCATGGGCAACTGAATAATCCAGCGTCGGATGGATCTCAGAAGGCGACTGAAATACTCTCAGGATTAATCAGAGCAGACAATGCACAGGTGAGTCCATCCAGTCTCCGCCCACCGAACTCTCCATGAACTGCAAAACAATTAGTCAGGAAACAGCAGCAGCAAACCTCCACAGAACCCTCCCCTCAAAAATCGCCTCYAGGCGATCTAAAAGCGTTTTTCAGGGTGATCTCTAAAAAAGTCACCAATCAAAGAAGGATCCAAAATGTAAGATCTTGGGATCCAACTCCTCTCTTCGGGGCCATACCCCTCCCAGTCGACTAAAAACTGGAGTCCCCGGCCTCTACGACAAACATTTAGGATTTGTCTAACAGTGTATGCAGGGTGGTCATCAATGAGGCGGGGGGCAGGAGGGAGGTTAGGATGTGGGTTTAGCGGACTCTCGACAAAAACTTTCAGCTGGGACACATGGAAAGTGGGGTGGATGCGCATAGAGCTGGGGAGTTGAAGCATGACAGAGGTGGGATTGATGATCTTAGTAATGGGGTAAGGGCCAATGAATCTAGGTGCCAACTTTCTGGACTGTTCCTTTAAGGGGATGTTGCGTGTGGATAGCCATACCTTTTGTCCCACCACATACTGAGGAGCGGGGGTCCGGTGTTTGTCTGCCAACCTCCTGTTTTGTTCCTTAGTCCTGAGCAGAGCCTCCCTTGTCTGTCTCCATGCTCGTCGACATCTCTGCAGATGATGTTGCACGGATGGAACTGTGATCTCCGACTCTTGACTGGGAAATAAGGGAGGAAGGAAACCCACAGAAGCTTCAAAAGGAGAGAGACCTGTGGTGGCAAACACATGAGTGTTAATGGCATATTCAATCAAAGGCAAGTGTGAAGACCAGGATGATGGATTTTGATTTGCCACACAGCGAATGACRTCTTCCAGTTCTTGATTACTTCTTTCAGTTTGGCCATTGGATTGTGGGTGAAAACCAGAGGAGAGACTTACAGAGGCACCGAGAGCTCGGCAGAAAGCCTTCCAGACTTGAGAGATGAATTGTGGTCCACGGTCAGAGACCACATCATTGGGGATCCCATGGAGGCGAAAAACATGATTAATCATTAACTGAGCAGTTTCAAAGGCAGTAGGGAGTTTTGTAAGTGGCACAAAATGGGCGGTCTTAGAAAAACGATCAACTATAGTGAGGATAACTGTATTACCTCTGGATGGTGGGAGTCCAGTAATGAAATCCAAGGCGATATGTGACCATGGTCTTCCTGTGGTGGGTAGAAGATGAAGGAGTCCAGTAGGGGGGTCTGTGAGTATTTTTATACTGGGCACAAATTGAACATGCTGAAACAAACTAACATCCTGATAAAGAGTAGGCCACCAGAAATGTCTCTTGGTTAAGGTAAGCATTCTATTAATCCCAGGGTGACAAGAAAACTTAGCCGTATGCAGCCATGTTAGCACTTTRGTCCTCATGGTAGAGGGAACAAACAGACGATTTTGAGGACCAGTACCTGGATCGGGTTCARTAAGTTGAGCGGCACGAACCTCCTCTTCAATCTCCCAGCGCATGGCTCCGATGGTAACAGATGATGGYAGAATTCTCTCCTCAGACTTGGAACTGTTGGAARGTGAGAACTGTCGGGATAATGAGTCAGGCTTAATATTCTTAGAACCAGGCTTATAGGTGATGGTGAAATTGAACCGTGAAAAAAATGACCAACTAGCTTGACGGGGATTTAGTCTTTTAGCTTGTTGGAGATAAGTGAGGTTCTTATGGTCAGTTAAAATGACAAAAGGAACCTCAGCACCCTCCAACCAGTGCCTCCACTCTTCAAGTGCCATTTTAATGGCCAAGAGTTCCTTGTTACCCACATCATAGTTGGCTTCAGCTGGAGATAGACGACGAGAAAAAAAAGCACATGGATGGTTCTTATTATCCTCAGTAGATCTCTGGGAAAGAACTGCACCAACTCCAGAGTCCGATGCATCGACTTCGACAATAAACTGTCGGTTGGGATCTGGGTGAATGAGTATGGGAGCCGAGGTAAACAATCTTTTAAGCTCATCAAAAGCATCTTCAGCACTGGAGTCCCATACAAATCTCTGGAGTGTGGAGGTGAGTCTAGTCAGGGGAGCCGCAACACGACTGTAGTTGCGAATGAAACGTCTGTAAAAATTTGCAAAACCCAAAAAATGTTGAAGCTGTTTYCWATCCTTTGGTRTAGGCCATTCTTCCACAGCTTTTACCTTCTTTGGGTCGGTCCTCACCTGCCCTCTCTCAAATATCAGTCCCAAAAAGTTTATAGAAGAAACTCCAAACTCACACTTTTCTGCCTTGACGAAAAGTTGATTTTCCATGAGGCGTTGGAGAACAGTCCGCACATGCTGTTGGTGCTACTGGGGGTCCTGAGAAAAAATCAGAATGTCGTCCAGGTATACAAAAAYGAAGTCATTCAGAAAGTCTCTTAAAACATCATTCACCAAAGCCTGGAATACAGCAGGGGCATTGGTGAGGCCAAATGGCATAACTAGGTACTCAAAATGGCCTARTGGGGTCCRAAAAGCTGTTTTCCATTCATCCCCTTCTCGAATGCGTACCAGATGGTAGGCGTTGCGTAGGTCAAGCTTAGAAAAAATGGTGGCTCCCTGGAGTTGTTCATACACAGAATCGATCAGAGGAAGGGGATACTTGTTCTTAATAGTGATCTTGTTTAAGCCTCTGTAATCAATACATGGCCGTAAGGACCCATCTTTCTTAGAAACAAAGAAAAACCCCACTCCAACAGGGGAAGTAGATGGTCTGATGATACCAGAGGCCAAAGATGATTCTATATACTCACGCGTCGACTCTCTCTCCAGGCCAGATAGTTTGAACACGCCGGCGGCCAGCCGCACACCCCACCGGTGGGCCAGGTAGCAGCGGGCCCTCAGATAAACCAGCAGTGGGGCAGCCCAGACCGCAGCCTGACAAATACCCAAACATACACAATCGCACCATCCCACCCTCATCCTCACCCCCACTCAATCAAAGACGTACAAAGATGCCACATTCCACTCATACCCCCGATACACACTCTATACCCCCCAGGTCCAGGACATGCATCCACCTCCTATTGGAGACAGCACACACCCGAACCCAGGAGGTAGACCCAATCATTCTGAGGTGGAGAGGAGCAGGTAGCCAAGGCCTGGCCTGGGCCGCACCTGGACGCCCGGCCAGCCCCCCGCCGCAGAGAAGCCACACCCATGACCACTCCACCACACCGCCAACGACCAAGTGCACCCCCCCCCAGCCGTCCACCCCCGGAACCCGGCAGCCACCCCGGCCAGGGGGCCACCCACAGGAACCAAGAGCCACACCTCAGGAGACCAAGCAGCACCAGAGAGGATGGAGAGCCAGCCCCGCCCCCGGCAACCGTCCAAGCCCCAAGCCCACCCACAGCCCAGGACCGCACCCGGCGGTCCGCCCTTCTTCAGGACCCCCTCCCCAAATGGCAGTCGGGGAACGGGATGGGAATAAAGACGCTGACACCCACACCCCCACCCCCAGATGTACTGTTGGTGTGATCATTTCTAACATCGAAATGGTCTATTCTTATAGGCTAACACCAAGAAGCTGAACCACGAAGCAAAGAGAAGAGTCAGCTGGTAGTTTCTATCAGGAGTGTTTCCTGATGGGGAACAGGTGAGCTGAGGGAACCAGCGACACTTGGAGGAAGCTAACAGGAGACGTGCTGAAGACCAGATGTACCAAACACCAGAAATAATACCTGCAAATAAAACACAAATGTTAAGGTTATTACCAGAATAAAGAGCTGTGAACAGTTGTGTTTGAGTCAGCAGACCGACACACTGCAGTCCAAGTACTTTCTGCTTACTTTGTACTATTTTAATTATCCATATATCCACTTTGATCACAGCTGTGGCATCATTTCCACAGCTTCTGCAGCATCACTGTTTTATGTTCAGATGATCGACATGTCTGTGTCATCAGGGAGGAGAAAATCCACTGATGGAATAAGCTGATCCTTCAGTGTGTTTCAGCTAACCTCATAATGTAGCTGAACCTGGAGCAGACCACCTGAGACCACCGGCCTGTACAGTAGAGGCATCACTTCAGCCTCTCGTCTTACCCTGATGCTCATCAGACCACTGCTTCACTGCAGTTTTTAACCAGATTTTAATAGTTTCATCAGTCTCCTCAGATGCTTTCTCTGTTTGATATGAATATTTTGACCCTTCACATCTTTTCTTCGACCACAAGATGTCTGAACATGTTTGATAAACAAGAATAAGTCCTGCTGCTCTGCTCTGCATCACTTAGAACTGAAACATCATTACCCATGCAGTAATTATCCAGGCTTTTACCTGTTGCCACAGCGGGGCAGGGGGGGGCATGCCCC
>NW_013953124.1:125994-128045 GCF_001266775.1 Austrofundulus limnaeus
GTGTGTGTGTGTGTGTGTGTGTGTGTGTGTGTGTGTGTGTGTGTGTGTGTGTTAAGAGCTGCCTTTAAGCTGAAGTGTTTTGTGTTCGTTTCGGCTCCATAATGTTCAGGTAATGAGCAGTTGGGCAGTCTGTTGATTACCGTTTCTCTCGGTAGTTTTCACGGCTCTTGCAGATGGTGTGTGAGTGCTTTCAGTCAGGAGGATCTGTGTGTTAGCATCTGTCTGCATGTGGATTTACTCTCCTGTTTGTGTCCTGCCTGGCTGAGAGGGAGAAATAAAAAGCCATCAACAGGAGTTTCAATAAAAGACAAGGGGACAAGCAGCGGCAGCGTAACCTCAGGGGTGAATTAGTTCCTCCACGACAAAGGAATTCCTAACAAGACGGTCGGACTGTGATGGATGAAGCTCTCCTCAGGAACTGACATGTCAATTGTTCTTCCCATAATAGTCTTCTCTGAAGTGAATCAATCCGAGCTCTGTGAGGGGACGGCGCTCACACCAGCATCGGTGTTCACAGGCCAAATTTGCATATGAGGAGAAAGTTTTTTATACGATAATAAAAGCTTTTATGATCGATGTTTAGTGGCTGTGAAAAACATTTCCTCTGGCGTTCAAACAGCATGTAGAAAGATGAACTCATCATTGGAATGATCTGGAATCTGGTGCAGAGGATGTTGAGGATGAGCTACTGCCATGTTAAACTCAGCTCAATGTTGTCGGGTTTCTCTCAGACACTGGAGGTGCAAGGGGCACTCACCAACAATCAGAAGTTTAGAGAACCAGGTTGGTTTGTTGATTCACCGACAACCAGAGGAGGAACAGATTAAATCCACGAGGACCTAATCAGAGACAGCAGATACACCTGGAGATAGGGAGCAGGTGAATGTAATACACAGAGAGGACGGGCTGAAGACACGAGAACCACACAACAAACACACACTGTGACATATACACTGCCTGCCCCCCTCAAAACAGGTTCACGCACGCTAATATTTTGTTGGACCTCTTTGAGCTTTGATTACGGCACACATTCTCAGTGGCATTGTTTGGATAAACTTCTGCACTGTGACAAGATTTATTTCCATCCAGTGTTGCATTAATTTTTCACAAAGATCTTGCATTGATGATAGTAGAGTCTGACCTTCTCCAACATGTCCCAAAGATCCTCAATGGACTCTGTGGAGCCAATCCATGTGTGAAAATAATGTCTCATGCTCCCTGAACCACTCTTTCACAATAAGAGCCCCATGAATCCTGGTATTGTATATGTTTGTGCCATCAGGGAAGAAACAATAACCTGGGCACCCCCACATCATAGCACTGCCCCCACAGGCACTAGGCATGATGGGTGATCACTTCACTTGCCTCTCTAACACGGATGCACTCGTCACTCTGGAGCAGGGTCAATCTGGACTCATCAAACCACATGACCTTCTTCTCTTGCTCCTGAGTCCAATCTTTATGCTCCCTAGCAAACTGGAGCCTTTTTCCTGTTAGCCACACTGATGACTGGTTTTCTTAAGGCCACACAGCTGTTCAGTCCCAATCCCTTGAGTTCCCATCGCATTGTGCATGTGGAAATGCTCTTACTTTCACTATTAAACATAGCTCTGAGTTCTACTGTTGTTTGTCTTTGATTTGATTTCACCAAAAGTTTCCCAATTGCCAATCATGATCATTCAGTAGTTTTTACAGGCCAAATTTCTTCCTCGACGACAATGGGTCCTCACTGTCCTTCCAAATTTTAATAATGTGTTGGGCAGTTCTTAATCCAATTTTAGTAGTTGGTTAGTTGGTTGGTTGTTGGTTGGTTGGATGGATAGTTGGTTGGTTGGTTGGTTGGTTGGTTGGTTGGATGGTTAGTTGGATGGTTCGTTGGTTCATTGGTTGGTTGGTTGGTTGGTTGGATGTTTGGATGGTTGGTTGGTTGGTCGGTTGGTTGGTTGGATGGATGGATAGTTGGTTGGTTAGTTGGTCAGATGGATAGTTGGTTGGTTGGTTGGTTGGTTGGTTGGTTGGTTGGTTGGTTGGTTGGTTGGTTGGTTGGTTGG
>NW_013953124.1:128055-139059 GCF_001266775.1 Austrofundulus limnaeus
GGTTGGTTGGTTGGTTGGTTGGTTGGTTGGTTGGTTGGTTGGTTGGTTGGTTGGTTGGTTGGTTGGATGGTTCGTTGGTTCATTGGTTGGTTGGTTGGTTGGTTGGTTGGTTGGTTGGATGTTTGGATGGTTGGTTGGCTGGTTGGTTGGTTGGTTGGTTGGAGGTTTGATGGTTGGTCAGTTGGTTGGTTGGATGTATGGATGGTTGGTTGGTTGGTTGGTTGGTTGGATGTTTGGATGGTTGGTTGGCTGGTTGGTTGGTTGGTTGGTTGGAGGTTTGATGGTTGGTCAGTTGGTTGGTTGGATGTATGGATGGTTGGTTGGTTGGTTGGTTGGTTGGATGTTTGGATGGTTGGTTGGCTGGTTGGTTGGTTGGTTGGTTGGAGGTTTGATGGTTGGTCAGTTGGTTGGTTGGATGTATGGATGGTTGGTTGGTTGGTTGGTTGGTTGGATGTTTGGATGGTTGGTTGGCTGGTTGGTTGGTTGGTTGGTTGGAGGTTTGATGGTTGGTCAGTTGGTTGGTTGGATGTATGGATGGTTGGTTGGTTGGTTGGTTGGTTGGATGTTTGGATGGTTGGTTGGCTGGTTGGTTGGTTGGTTGGTTGGAGGTTTGATGGTTGGTCAGTTGGTTGGTTGGATGTATGGATGGTTGGTTGGTTGGTTGGTTGGTTGGATGTTTGGATGGTTGGTTCGTTGGTTGGTTGGTTGGATGTTTGGATGGTTGGTTGGTTGGTTGGCTGGTTGGTTGGTTGGTTGGTTGGTTGGTTGGTTGGTTGGTTGGTTGGTTGGTTGGATGGTTGGTTGGTTGGTTGGTTGCTTTAAATGGGACAGTGTGTATTAATGAACAAACGTTGTCATAAATATACCGGAATTAGCTAAATGCTAATTTTCCTCTGTAGTCCCAGTGGGTTCTGTCGTTTTACTCATCTGACAGATGCAGCAGTAATATAAGTCAGCTTTGCGTGTCATTTTAAACATATTAATCAGTAATAAATTGGCTCCTTAATATAAAAGTTTTGTAAAGAGTTGTGCTCAGAGATGTATTACCACCACACAATAATTACCAGAATATCTACCTAAAGTCATCAGTGTTTTGGGGTTTACAAAGATTGCTTTGTGTTGACCATCTCGTTTCTTTTTGACTCCAAAAGTAAATGAGTTTTAGATGAGCACCATGTGATTATTTCTACCTGTCACTTCAGATACAGACTCACTGGAAACACACGTGTTTTTATCAAGCTAAAGAAGCAGAAGATGAACTCCACGAGGATGTGAATGGTTAATAAACATTAAACCTTTGATTTGTTTAAATAAATCTCAAAAGCAATCAAATAAATTAAGATCAAAGTCGTCTGCTGCTCTCTGAGCTCTGCAGCTTCAAACTGAAACAAGTTAGAAAGTTTGAACTTTTATCCCTGAGAATCATTTATATTTCAACAGAAATATGATCCAAACCCATTTTTACACAAGTTAGAAACATTTATAGAAGATCTAAAGAAATGTTACAAGAGTTCTTACAAGGTTGTGTTTAACAAACTCGATGTTTTTCTTTTCCTGAGTGAACTCCTGATCTGAAGAGAGAAGTTCTGATTACAGAACCTGGCTTTTCATCATGAAGCAATTTGTCAGAACACAATTTAAAAATGTGTTAAACGTTTCAGTTGTTCTTTAATTTCAAAACAACAAGAGTGAGAAAACTGACCACCTTACATAACTGATGAAAAATATTATTCAACTAAACAAGCTTTTGAATCTCACCTTAAATATTAGTATCAAATTTAAACAATGACTTTTTGGTTTTATTTTTTTTATTTTTTACCTCTTTAGGTGGCTTCAGTTTTACTTCAGTACTTAGTTTATTTTAGTTAGCAATTTATTTATTAATATTATTTATTTTTGTATTGCAATCTATGAAAACTGTTGTCCCCCCCCCCTTAGGATGCCCAGATTTTTTAACTTTTTAGGAAAAAAAATGAATTCTAGAAAAACAAATATTAAAGGATTTGTCAGGATGTTTGTGTTTATTGACAACACCTAAAGATTGATTAAATAAATAAATAAATAAATAAACTCAAACAAAAATAAATAAATAAATAAATAAATGGTTGAAATTTCCTTAGAAGAGACATGATTGATAACACTACTTTTGCTTGCACATGAGGCTGATTTGTCCAGCAGTGCAGGCTGAGACGGTGGGCTCGGTGGGACTTAATGAGACTTTGGATGTGAACTCTCACGGAATGAACGACACACAATCAGGTCCAGGATCCACTGAGGGACAGATCAGGTTAAATTTAACAAACTGTTCTCATTTCTCACATTTCTAAAGTAAATATTGTGTATTTTTCTGTATTGGTTGTTTTTGTTTGTTGTTTCCAGTTCAGTGAAGCTATCGGACCCTTTTGGCCTCAGAATATTTGGTGTGGTAATGAGGATTTTTGTTCTGCCCTGTTTAAGGATGTTGTTGTTCATCAGTCTGTTTGTTGAAGCGATGCAGAAAATAAAGTTTTACTGTGAATGAGAAACCACAAGCATTTAATCTGTTTGTGTGTCCGTCCTCCTTTTACCCTGATTTGAGGGACAGGTCCAGTAGATCCTTCTTGGCCCACCCATTCCCATGATGCATTGCGGACTGAGCAGCAAACTTTTTGCTTGTAATGGTGGACGAAAAGAAAGTACAGTTTTTCAGTTTTTATTCCGCCATATTTTTATTTAGGTTTAAAGCATTTGTGTTGTTAGGCTTTTGTCATTTGTATAAACATGTTTTTAATATTATTCTTATTTGAAACCATCATAAACTAGCTGGTCCATTAGTTCTTCATGGATTGCCTCTAAGCTAATTTTGTTAATTTTCACAATATTAATATTTTGCTCATTTTAATCTAATGATGCTTGTTGCTTCTGTTTAGTGTTGTCACAGTTATTAGATGACAGGACATACTGTAAGGGCGGGAATAAAGCTGGCCGTCCGAACTCACAGTAGCTGCATTTCCATTGACCATGAAAATATGCAAATTATAATTTCGAAAATAAATTTGCTCAAGGGAAACACGTCAATTTCGAAAAAAAAAAAGTTTTTTGACAAAATGTTTTTGCGCTAGGAAGAAGTGGTTTTTCAGCCGTATCGAAATTGGTGTTTTTCGCAAAACTACAATGGAAACACTTTTCTCACATCACGGGAGTCACGTGATCAACAACCAGCTGTTTCTACTGGTGAAAAAGACGATGATGAAGAAGATAACAGGAAGTGAAAGTAGTAGTAATGTCACCGAAGTAGTAAAAGAATGTAAACTCACCACCTGCATTTTCCCAAAAACACAGCATACGTAGCCGCTCCCAAGTATAAGAGGTTTGTCACTTGAAAGCCTCGATCAGACGCCGACGTGTCCTCGGATGGCTGATGATGAGTGCTAGTGTCATGGTAGCAACATGCTATGTGTTTACATCCATTGCCGCTAGAGATGGAACTAATGGCTGTTTGAAGGGATCTGGATCTTGGGGGAGCTGTTTGTTTCACAGAGCAGTTCTAAAGAGCCGTTCAGTTTTGAACGTATTACATCATCAAGTAGGGAAATACGTCATCATGTAGCCGTACGCAATGACGTCATCCCGTCACGTGGGTGGAACCATGTGTTTGTCAAGCGGGAAACCCCCCTACCCCTTTCACCGTGAGCTTCTGTACTTCACAACTCCGCCTGTTTTCCGTGAAAAAGCAAAGCAGGAGCAATTTAAGTATGAAAAAATAAAGATTGTATCAGGCATAAAAGAAATAAAACTACAAATGGCTCATTACTGCCCACGATTCAGCTCCTATCATTCGTTGTAAAGAGCCGTTCAAAAGATTCGGATCATTCGTGAACGTCACATCTAATGCCGCCATGTTTGTAATGAATTATCACGAGAACAAAGTATCCACGCGTGACTTTAATAGCGTTTCTTAATGGAAACACTACAATTGCGAAACTGTGTTTTTTCAACATTAACAGAATATTGACAAAGTTTTGCGCAGATTTGCAATGGAAACACAGTGAGGAACTTTCTTCTGGTCATTGCGGTCGACAAAGGACCCAACCCAGCAAGTCTAGGTGGACCGGATCAAAGGATGTAGCCCCTGAACTGGGAAACAATCAGACATTCTCACTCTGAAACCTGGATTGAAAAACACCTTTTCTAGGGTGGTAAAAAAGTTGTTCCTGTTTGGACACGAGGCTGAAACATGAAAAACCCCTGAGTGTTCAGTGTGAGAGGTCAGGACCGAAGTCATCCTTCTGTGGAACTCATGGTTCACCAGTAATAAAACTAACTCCTTCATTTTAAATGAGAGCTGATAAAGAATTTATCAATCAATATCTTTCCTCAAAGCCCTGATTTTTTTCCCTTTCTGCCTCTTTCAGCTTGTGTAAACACAGTCCATGCTGTATGTCAGCTCTTTGATGCTACTGCTCTGTAACTCAACCATGTTCTGCTCTGCGTGTTCTGATCAGTCCACCCAGTGAAGAACCAGATTTCACCATTATTGATCTGATCCAGGAGGTATTTAATGTTCCTGAACACTTGTTCCCTCCAACTTTTTCATTTATAACTAGAAGCACTCGAAGAGCGCAAACCTCCGCCAAGGCAATAGGGTCAATTATGCCAAAAGGTTCCCCTTGGAAAAGTCACATTTCCAGTGCTTTATAGTAAATATAGTAACATCATGTTGCATGTATTTAAATTCAAATTTAAACTTCTTTTCACTCCTAAAAAATCACTGTGTTTGTCCCCTGTATGATATATTTAACTGATATTTTTAATCCAAACAATTAATGATTTATAAAGGTAAAACATACATACGTTCATACATACTAGGGGTGTAAGAAAATATCAATACACTGAAATTTGCGATATTTTATTTCCCGATACTGTACGTGCACTCGAAGTCAATCCTCATCTCTACATAAGAAATTTAACATTCATCTTACAACACTGAACTTATTAAAGCATTATCTATTAACATTCAAGGTTATTTCCTGGTCATCTTACCAATTTAAGGGGCACACTATACTACAGTGCCACAACGTTGAAACCCACGCCCTGTGAAAGCATCACAGCTTTGCCGATCTCAGAGTGTTAAAAGAAAAAAAATTCCTGTATCCGCATTGTGATCCTGAACATCACCAAAATTTAAAGGTGTGTTCCTTGAGCCAGTAACCACATGTGGTAAAAATGTCATGACAATCCGTCCACAGGTTTTTGAGTAATGTTGTCCACAGACAGAACAACAGAACGAAACATGCGACTGAAAACATTACCTCATCTTTGGCGGAGGTAACTAGCTCATCAGTAGCGACGGTGCAGAGCCCTGCAGAAGTGCCTGATAAAGATAATCTAGAACAGGAACAGCTCAGGCAGTGATTTATTCTACACATGTTGTTTTAATGTCATGTTAATCACTGTAAAAACTCTCCCTAACCAAGGTTTTTAATACTGTATCCAAACAACAAAGTATTTCTGACCTTGTTTTGAGACTGGCATACTAAACAAGAGCAGAATATGTTGGATTATTAATCTTGCCAGCCTGGAAATGTTCCTTATTTCAAGAAGTACACTTGTTTGATTCCACTGATAGATGCTTTTATTTCATTTGAGTTTGAATCTTCTCAAATTTCTCAAAATAAAAAGAAATGTTGCAATCCTCAAAATCTAGGCTTCTTTACTCTGTAGCTTTAAAGCACGATGAATACCCAGAAAGACGAGTCTTTTAAATAATGCTTCAGACTAATTAAAATTCAAGGAATTTAAGTTTCCCATCCATTTCAGAACGCTGCCCAACTTTTCTGTAAATTGGGTTTCGGCTCAAATGGATGTCATGTTCGGAACAACGCAGCCGAACATAAGAGCATGTACCCTGTGAGGAACGTGTTCCCATTCTGTTTCATCACGACTGTCTAACGTGACTGTAGAATGTAGCCTGCAGCATTAAACTTTAATAAGAGGACCAAAAACAGAACAGCTACAAAGTTGCACTACTTTATTTCTACCATCTGTTGTGTGGAATCTCTGGTGGAAACACGTTGGCAGACATTTTCACATAACAACTGGCTTTATGTTTCTTTTAGAGCCGTCAGATTGAGTGGAAGCACATCTGCAGCAGCTCAGACCACGCTGAGCAGTGGCTTACACCAGGGTTACCTCCTAATTATTTACAGTATTCTGTACAACAAAGGTCATGTTCAGACTCTACAATAACATGTTAAATAAACAAACTTCCAGGTGTGGAGTAACTTGTTGCTACACTTACAGCTCATTAAAACAAGACTTTATTTCTCTGGAAAAGTTATCCAGTTTAAAGTGGTTACAGTACAATTCTGCACGACTTTAGAGCCTCTATCTCAGGAGACTTCAAACGTTCTACCAGTCCTTCAGCTTGTTTAAAAGGAACAAACGGCCAGTAAGTAGTTTGGTTTGGTTCTGTTCACCACTCAGAACCAGAAGCAGAGAAAACTCTGATCTATGAGAGGCCATTTAGGACATAATGCAAACTTGCTCTCACAAATATTATCAAAATCTCTCACACGTACTATCAAAGTCTAAGTCTCTCACACAAACTTTCAAACTCTTTCACTTTTACTTTCAAACTCTCACATTTACATCAAAATCTCTCACATTTACATCAAATCTCTCACATTTACTATCAAACTCTCTCACATTTACTATCAAACTCTCTCACATTTACTATCAAACTCTCTCACATTTACATCAAAATCTCTCACATTTACTATCAAACTCTTTCACATTTACTATCAAACTCTCTCACATTTACTGTCAAACTCTCACATTTACTATCAAACTTTCTCACCTTTACTATCAAACTCTCTCACATTTACTATCAAACTCTCTCGCATTTACTATCAAACTCTCTTACACGCACTATCAAATTCTCTTACACATACTATCAAACTCTCACATTTACTATCAAACTCTCTCACATTTACTATCAAACTCTCTCGCATTTACTATCAAACTCTCACATTTACTATCAAACTCACATGTACTATCAAACTCTCTTCCACATACTATCAAACTCTCTCGCATTTACTATCAAACTCTCTCACATTTACTATCAAACTCTCTCACATTTACTATCAAACTCTCTTACACGTACTATCAAACTCTCTTCCACATACTATCAAAGTCTCTTACACGTACTATTAAACTCTCTCACATTTACCATCAAACTCTCTTTAAATGCAAGAGAGTGGTAAGATGTCCTACAGGAGGGACAGATAGCTTCAAGGTGGATAGGGGCTGCATTAAGGATTGACTCTGAGCTCCTTGTTTGTCCTGGGGGACTAACTAACAGATGAGGGCAGACGGGGATCCTTGAGGACAATGGTGTCTGCAGAGGACGTTGTTATCTGTGGTGCGAACAGAGAGCAGGTCATGGAGAGGTGAAGGTATGTCCAGGTGTGTGAATGAGAGGGAGGCAGGTGGATCAGTGACGCTTTAAGGAGCAGAGGTCACAAAAGTCCAGGAGTTTGAGGACTTCCTGTCCACAGGTCCAGACAAACAGACAGCCAGTCTCAGACAGAGACATTTGTGCCACATTGTGTTCAGCTGAGGGGTAATAAGAAGTCAGCTTCATCAGAAAATCTGTTGGGGACTAAATGATGAGCTGAGATATTAAACTCTGTTTGCAACATGAGCTCTTTTCTCTGGATCAAGTCGACTCAGCAGGGGGGGTACAGCAGGTAGCTGTCCAACTGTTGTTACCTTCTACACCAGGGCTATTCAACTAAATTGCTTCAGGGGCCACAGTTACTGCAGGTCAACAGCTGAAGGGCCGAACATCCAGCAATTAAAGTCAATATGTAAGTAAACCAATTATTATAAAGATCTGTTACCTTTGAAATAGTTTATTTTACTGTATTTAATCATGAACACAACATACAGAACCCTATAGAAGTAGTGATAATTAAAAAAATATCAAAAATAAAACATTAGGCCTCTTTAACACTAATATTATTTTGACATCTCTAATTTGACAAGTTTTTAAACTAATTTTATTCTCACTTTCTTAGTTTTATCTTCATTTACTGCTTGTAAATTTAACTGTCTTGAGTGTTCATAGAAATGTTTGTTACCAGCTCCTAACCAAGATTCTGACATTTCTGTAGATACCAAACATGTCCATGTTTAAAGGGGCAATATTATGTGTTTCTCAGGCATATCTTTAAATACTATACCATAATAAAGTATCTATGTCACCTTTAGTTGTTATTAAAATGCTGTTTTTATGTTTAAATAGAAAATAAACTGATCTTCTCATCACTTCCTCTTCTAAACGCCTTGAAATTGGCCTCTGTCTCTTTAAGAACCACCTTCCGCTTCTGTCCCGCCCTTTTCGTTCTCGCAATGGGTGGGGCTGCTATGATGCAGTTTACTTGGCATCTGAAAATAGATTTACTCACTGTCTGACCCATGGGCCAATCAGCTTCCAGAGACCAGTTGTGATCCCAAACCTCAGAACCAATCATCTGACAAAGAGCTCCATCCAGACCTTGTGATTCCATCAGAACATGATGTCACTTTTCATCCACGTAGAAGAGCAGAGAGCTGAGTGTCAGAGAGGATCTGTTGGACCTCAGCACTGAGAAGCTCTGTCCAGATCGATCCAAGAGGACCAGGATCTTAAATGCAGGACCTGTACCACAGTTTAATCACACAGCTTTACCTTTAACTTCTGCAATATGTCACCGTCCCTCATATGGAAGACAAACTGGATCAAATTTTATTTTCTATAGTGAGCTGGTATTTTGAGATTTTCCTGGGAGCAATGATGGCTGATGCAGTTCCAGGTTCAAACACTAGAGGCGCTAATGAGTCAAATAGAAAAGTCCAACATGAATTAAGCTTACAGAAGTCTTCTTATCTTCTTAAGAAGATCAGAACAATACTGCAGAAAGTCTTTCAACTGATAAACCACGACTAGATTTTCTCAAATGCCCTGTGTTTGAAAGTATTTTATCTAGTAAAAATGTATGTTAAACTGGTAAGGAGAATTTAATGTGCAAGCTTTTTAAAAAATGTATGTTACAGGTGTTTGAACACGTGTGACTGGTTAAACGTAAACATTTTACCAAAACTGGGGATTTGTGTGAAAGAAGGCTGAACAAATACTTGGCCCCTCTGTAAATATAGAGGCCCCTTGATGGCCACTTACTCAGAAAAATCCTAGATCCACCACTGCTGGGCATCAACACCTGCAGGCAGAAAAATATGGGTCTTGATTTAAGGAGCTCTGGTGAAGGAGGCGGTTCAGCTGAAAAAAACAGAACAGGATTGAATCAGAAACATATTCAGAGACTGAATTCTGCTGATTTTACTAAAAATAAGTTGGGATAAAAAACAAAAAACAATGACTCTACAGAACAGAGATAAAACTGATGAAGGAGCTGCTTTGACTTCTGACCTCCAAGCAGAAGCAGAGAACCTCCTCCCTGGAAGGAACAGAGCTTTTCCCTGTCGTCTGTAAACGAGAAGAGCTTTGACAAGAAAAAGTTCAGCTTCCTTCTAATCCTCTTTGCCTTTGTAAAGTGAGTGACTTTGAGACTTGTTATCACAATCACCCCCCCCCCACACACACACACACACACACACACACACACAGACACACACCCCACCCAGCTCGCTGAAAACAGAAAGACTATTTCTACATCCACCTCTCAGTGAGAGAATTACAAGCCTCTCTTTTCTTCTTAATTTATCTTTCATTAGACTCTAATGGTTTTTCTCATTAGGACCTCGCGAGCAGAAATGCGTGTGGAAAAGAAAACTTTTTTTTGGTTTGTGAGAGATTAGTGTTGAGTGGAGGTCAAACACAATAGCTTCAATTTAACCAAAAAAACTAAGATATGATGAAGCTGTTCTTCCTCTGTGAGACTTTTGTTTAAACAGCTGCAGCGTCTCTGTCTTTATTAAAGCTGACGTCTCCTCTTCACACCAGCACCTGCTGGTATTCTCACCTGCCGCCAAACGTCACAGGACGATGATGTGTGTGTGTTTATCTGTACCTATTGTGTTCTGTTTTATCTATTTTTCTCTTTTAATTTTAATTTTGTAAAACATACATCCTGGGTCGGCCTCGCACTCTCAGTTGGTCTCACACACTGTTTCCTCCGATCGGTCTTGCGTTTTTCGTTCTTTTTGTGCACTTCGTACTTCCATACAGTGTGCAACCAGCTAACAACAGTGATGTCATCACTGTGGGACGTTGCGGACCATGAGACATCAACTTTGGGATTCCCACCAGTAAAACCCAAATTAATAAATTATTTAAACCGTCTCGTTGTTTGGTTGTCACTTTGAACTCAGTCTTAATATTTAGAGTGTTTTGGAGCTAAAGTTTGGTGAGATGATACAGACCAACACAAACATCAAGTGCAACACATTTATATTGTGAAGCCCTCAGAGTTAAGGCTGGGGCTAACTCAGCTACTACCACACCAAAGTTTGACTCAGTATCTGAAACTGACTGAGATATAAACATGTTTGCATCGTTTCGTCGACTCTACAGATGTACATGCAATCATTGTTGTCTGAGATTCATTGAAACTGGGACAGTTTCATGAGATATTTTACAAGCAGACACATTTTAAGTAAGGAACTTGGAGTGTTGAGAATAACTCAGCTATTATCACACTTAACTTCAGCTCAGTTACTTAAAAACTGGTGTTCTTCTACTCCTTTTCTATGTTTCCTATGGGTGCGGTGGCCATCTTGAATTGGGTTAATACAGCGGGTAAAATAATTATTGAACACGTCAACATTTTTCTCAGTAAATCTATTACTAGAGGTGCTAATGACATGAAATTTTCACCAGATGTTGGTAACAACCCAAGTGATCCATACATACAAAGAAATCAAACCATACATGTCCAGAAATTAAGTTATTTGTAATAATGAGGAAAAACGTATCGAACACATGAAGAAAGGGAGGTGTAAAAAGGCATGGAAAGCCAAGAC
>NW_013953124.1:140055-145165 GCF_001266775.1 Austrofundulus limnaeus
GTCTTGGCTTTCCATGCCTTTTTACACCTCCCTTTCTTCATGTGTTCGATACGTTTTTCCTCATTATTACAAATAACTTAATTTCTGGACATTTATGGTTTGATTTCTTTGTATGTATGGATCACTTGGGTTGTTACCGACATCTGGTGAAAATTTCATGTCATTAGCTCCTCTAGTAATATATTTACTGAGAAAAATGTTGACGTGTTCAATACTTATTTTACCCGCTGTATAAAAATGCAATCATTTGTACGTAAATTCAAAGTCTTTTTTCTAAGAGTTTCTAAGAGTCATGAGATTTTTTTTATGATCAAACAAAAGACTCAAACAAAAACATGATCCCTCAGCTCTCACCTTCAGCTCTGGTGATAAAAAGCTCATTTATCTCTGGTATTTGTTAGTCTTTTATGTTTTCTTGCGTTAACGTTCACATCTGCACCGACTCAAAGCTTTTGTTACAGAAACTGAACAAAATAAATAAAGATGCACTGGAGGATTACGCAGTGTGTATATACCTGATCCATTTGTAAATACCATAATCTGTCCTGGATTATAGCTGGAAAATCTACTTCAGACAGATAAAACCACAGAGGCTGACTTCAGTCTGTGGCACATCTCCACAATACCATGATAAAGATCAGTTCCTATTTCTTCACTTGTTCCAAGTTTCTGACCATCATTCAGGTCCATCAGTAACTCCACATCTTTATTTTCTGCCAGGATCATGGCCCTAATTTGCAGGGG
Organism: Austrofundulus limnaeus; assembly: GCF_001266775.1. Taxonomy (NCBI): domain Eukaryota; kingdom Metazoa; phylum Chordata; class Actinopteri; order Cyprinodontiformes; family Rivulidae; genus Austrofundulus; species Austrofundulus limnaeus. The sequence continues at coordinate 140,800 of NW_013953124.1, forward strand.
GGGGGGGGGGTTAGGGGGCTTATGACCTCCACAATAATTTGATCCAGTCAATACCACCCTTCCACCCCAATAAAATGACATCATTTGCTCTAACACAGTATGAACAGGTTAAGTACACAGCTGCAACTCTCTTGATGTCTTTAGTTAACTTTTACCTGATTTTAAAATTTATGATGTCATGTATGTACGTTTAAACATAACTGCTGAAAATAACACACAGGGTTTCAGTCTGTTCTTGTCACCTCATGGCTGTATTTGTTGAGTCGTGTTGTAATTTTTCCTGGTCAAATTGTGGTGCACTTGGTAAGTATACTCTTGGAAAATTGTGAAATTTAGGTATGTTGCATTATACATCCTAAAAATGTAAAATATTCCTTACTGTTGGAAAAAATGGAGGAAAAAGTAAGCGTTTTGTTTGAATTATTGAACTGAAGTGAAACAGAAAAGGTGCAGAGTAAATACAAAGAAAACAGGAGAGTTACATAAATCACAGTAAAAGCATTACAATGTATTTTAACCTCAAAATTTCCCGAAGCATTTTACAAAAGTAAATGATTCAAAAAATAAATAAATATATAAATAAATAGGTAGAGTGCATAACCTCCCGCAATGGTAGACCTAAAGTTTTACCCTTGGTCAGGATTATGTCTGACAGCACTCACAGACTAAAAACCTGCTGTTTAACACAAAACTAAATATTAATCTGTCAAAACATTTACTGCATTAAAAACCTCCAGTACTGAACCACATTAAAAGTCTGTTCCTGCAGCAAAAATCTGCCATTTGGTAAATGCGTCTGGGTACTGCAATACAAACAACAAAATAATGTAAACTACACATTATGAGTCAGAGTACACAGCTGGTGGATTTGTCAGCAGCTATGCTTAAAACAGCCCAGTATACACCACAGTATACCTAATTTCTACACAGGATACATAACCCTTACCAGTGGTGGGCACCAGTCCGCTGAAGTGCAAATCTGCTAATTGCGGACCTAAGTACTTAATTTGTGCTTTAGCAGTCTTACTAATTTTTGTAATTCATGAGCAGATTTGCTTTTTCTAAAAATTAAAATACAGTACCGCTAATAACTAATTATCTACCAGTCATCATTATGTTGAACAGCAGAAGGTTTGACTGTCAATGAATCACAACACATGATCTATCCAGCAGCACCCCTCCCAGATAAACACACTTATTGTGAAGGTATACATCCTGCTGACTGTTGCTTTGGGTCACGGTTCTGATTTCCCACAATGCTTTCTGTCTGCTTATGTAGCAGGAAGGCAATAGCAAAAACAGTAAACATTTGTAATCCATACTAAACTTTTGTATGTACTGATTTATTTTACTTTACAGCACAGCCCCTTTAAAAAAAAATAAAGTTGAAACACTGGAGCTCAAAAGCAATCGGCCAATGGTGTTAGAGACTCAGAAATGATTTAAAGATGTTATGCTGGTAAAGACTGACATCTAGTGGTCAACTGGAGCAACTACATGGAAAACGTCCTGATCCAGGTAGAAAAAAATCTAAAAGAAAAAATCAGTAGGTCCTCTTGACGGGTTCTTCTTTAGTGAAACGTTTCGTCTCTCCTCCAAAAGACTTCTTCAGTCTGATGAGTTTCAGGTGAACTGGAATCCAATGGGAGCGCATGGAAAACTAAAATCCAAGCTCTTATTTTGAAGGGAAGATAGTTTCCTGTACTCCGTGCTTTCCTTTCCCCTCACAAATCAAATCCGTCATGTACCCAGAATGCATCACTTCAGATTTCCAATAAACAGTTTTAAAATTACTTTATTGATGCTTCTTTAATGAAAAATCTGCAACAAACAAAAGAAAAAGACAAAGAAGCAGCCGAACTAGCAATCCTCAACAACTTTTTAAAGAATCAGCCGAACTAGCAATCCTCAACAACTTTTTAAAGAATCAGCCTAACTAGCAATCCTCAACAACTTTTTAATGTTTACACCAGGAGCCAAAGGTCTGTTTCAGGAAATCACATCCCCAGCAATCGGCTGTTGTAAATTAAGCTGTAAAAGGGTTCATACACCACTAGTTGGCAGTGTTGTACATATATTGTTCATGAATTGTTGCCAGCTATCAAGAGTCAAACTGAACCGGCTCTTTAAAATTAGCTTCCACTAATATTTCTATGGCATACGTGCTTTTGAAGTTGTGGACCTAAATATTTTCATAAGCGCTTTAGAAATTGCGGAGCCAATTTTTGAATTAAAATTGCCCACCACTGACACTTACGTACTAGTACAGATCTGCCCTTACTTTTCTGATTTGATTATGTTAGAGTCCATTGACTCTTTCATCTTTCCTATGACCTTGAACTTCACCTTGTGGATCACATGACCTTGATATGATCTTTTCTGAAATTAAATCCCCCACTAGTTGTACCAAGTCATGTACCCAGTAAGCAGAGCTGCAAAAAGTACTAAATTAACATACCCAAATAAAAGTACAGTTACTCTGTAGACATTTTACTCAAGTGAAACTAAAGTTCTTTGAATCTACTCAAGTAAAAAAAAAAAATTAACAAAACACTTTGAGTAACAGTTAGTGTTTTACAGGGAGGCATCTTTGAGGTACATGAAGGCGAGAAAAAAGCTTCATAATTTAACATTCACTTACAGAATAATTAGTTATTTCAGTGAAGGTATCTCATTGTGCTCAAATTGTTCAATGACATAACTGTTCAAAGCAGCTGGTAGAAAAACCATTAAAGGTCCTGATCTGTTTATTGTTAGTTTGTTTACAGTCTTTGTATTTTCTGATCCAGGTTCTTTGTGTTCTGTGATTCCTGTGTTTTAATCTTTTCAGTTTCCTTGTGTCTTTGTGTCATCATTTCTTCTGCTCCACTGTTCCCAGTCAGCAGTGAAGCCAGGTGTGACCACTCTACCTGTGTCCTGTAGATTCAGTCTCTGTCCACCTCAGCAGTGGATTGTTGGCTAAAACCTACAGTCCAGTTTCTCTTCCTGTGTTCCTCGTGTCATTGGGATCCCTTTGCTGAACTGTGGAAGTTTTGTTGCCTTGTCAACTGTTTGTTTTATTTTTTATAAAGTTTAGAAATTAGTTTTATCCTTTGAGTCTAACTTCTGTGTCTGAACTCTCCTACCAATCTAGGATTTTTTTTTTTGAGTAAGGGGCCACAATATTCATAGAGGGGCCCAGTCTTTGTTCAGCATCCGTTCATACAGATCCCCAGTTTTGGTAACATGTATACATTTAACCAGTCATACATGTTCAAACACTTGTAATATAATGCATTTTTAATAGATTATCACTTTACAATAAGGCTCCCCTTATAGATGGTTTTTAAAGAGTTCATAGATAGGTTATTAATTGATCTGTAAACACTTTATAAATTATTAATAAGTGTTTATTATGCAACAATTAAGGTTAAAAAAGAGACTAAACTGTCTGGTTTCTTTCCAAATACTGACTCAAATCTGTTTGTGTATTAAGTATTTCAGACTAATTTACTACCTTGTAAGAACAATAATTATTAGGAAACACATTTTAACATATAATATTGTACTGTATTAATGCATTATAAATATCCACAATTATTAAAGGGATCCTTGTTGTAAAGTGTTAAACTGTACATTATTTTAGATTGGGTTGGATTATTTGGTACGTTAACATGACATTTTTTTACTTTTTTGATACATCATTGTTGACAATTACGTGTTTGAACAATAATTTCAAATATTGATTATCAACACAAAGTTTTAAAAATGATGATTTTTCACATGAAAGACTAACTTTTGGCATTTATAAATGTTTATTTGTCATTATTAAATAGTGTACTGTATCACACTTTATAATAATTCTCCCTTTGACAGTTGTGAATATTTATAACACAGTAAAACAGTACAATAATATGTTAAAATATGTGTTTCTTAACATTATTATGCTTACAATTTTGAAGCCTAATGTTAATGTTTAATATACCACCTTTAAATGAAATACGTGCGTGAACAGATTTGACTCATTATTTGGTAAGAAACTGGACAGTTTTGTCTTTATCGTCCTTAATTGTTGCATAATAAACATTTATTAGTGATTTATAAAGTGTTTACAGATGAATTAATAACCTATCTATAAACACTTTATAAGTCATTTACAAGGTGAGCCTTATAGTTAAGTAGTACTGAAAAAGGCTTGCACAGTAAATTCTCTTCACCAGTTTTTCATACATTTACTGAACATAGATAAAATATTCTCAAACATACATGTGAGAAAATCCAGCCATCATTTGTCAGTTGAAATACTTTTTGTAGGATTGTTTTAATTTTCTTTAGAAGAGAAGAAGAAGTCTGTCAGTTTGATTCATTTTGTATTTGTCTCATTAGC
>NW_013953124.1:147595-149307 GCF_001266775.1 Austrofundulus limnaeus
CTTCTAAGCTGAGGTAAGGTTACAAACAGTTACTTATTTGTCAGAATGTCTGTATTTTAAACCAAATTAAGTGTCTTGTGCACTCTTTTTTCCAACATTACATTTTTTCGGTAAMAGGTTTTTATTTAATAGAATTTCTGGACAAAAAATGGCAATATATCGCCTTGCTTACAGTATCACAATATATCGAGATATATCGTATCGTGACCCCTCTGTCATGATATGTATCGTATCGCCAAATTCTTGCCAATACACAGCCCTAGTCAGTTATTGATGAGATGGGGCGGAATCCGTTGTCATAATTTCAAAAAGTGTAGAAAATGCACAAAACCTAACCYTCCCAAAGCCTAAAATTACKTTTATTCACTCTAGACGTCCTGTTCCTGACCCTAGTACCTAAAATTAACCATCAACCCTGATACCTAAAATTAACCATTTTTAGAAAGTGTAGGAAATTCACGTGAACTACATGTCCCAAACCCTAAAATTACCTAAAATTAACCCTAAACATCCTATCCCTGACCCCACTACCTAAAATTAACCATGAACCCTGATCCCTAATATTAACCACGGACCTCAAGTCAAAGACCCCTATATGTTGATTCCCAACGCGTCAAACCTGGACGCCGAGGGAACCCGGAAATGCCTGGTGAGTCAATAACTGACGCTATGGGTGTACCTGATGCGTCAAAATAAGACGCAGAGGGAACCTTGGAAAAGCATCAATATGTGACGAGTCGGGAGTGAGAATGTGTTACCTCAAATGACTCCTTTTGATTCGAAGAAGCAGCAGCTCTACTCTGAGGTCCTCACTCCTCTGAGGGAGTAGAAAGAGGCCTTAAGTCTGAACCTGAACACGCTCATTTTATCCACTTGTATCCAGGATCTCATTCTTTTGGTCATGATCCACGCCTCATGACCACAGGTGAGGGTTGGAATGTAGACAGATGAGTAAATCCAGAGCTTTGCCGTTTGACTCAGCTCTTTCTTCACCATGACCGACTGAAGCAACYTACTCATTACTGACGATGAAGCCCCAATCTGTCGATCCATCAGCCATAAACAAGTCACCCAAATACTTATAGTCCTCCACTAGAGTTGACCACCCCAGTGCACGCTGAAGACCTTGCGCCAAAGACGCCAACAGAACTACATCATCTGCATAAAGTGAAACCCTGTGGTCATCAAACCAGACACCCTTTTCTCCATAACTACACCTTGAGATCACAGACAGGACAAGGAGCCCCGATGGAGTCCAATCCAAGCTTGACTTGGTGCCAAGAATTTATTGTCTATAGAAGTTGTTTGTAGAAAATTTTAGCTGATCAGCCCCGGGTTCAAAAGTTACAAAACAATCTGCTGACAACAGCGTTCTTTTCTACCGGTGTTGTTTTTATATGGAAAAATTTTTTTATTAAGTCCAACCTGCTGATGCAGGTTGTTGTAATATTTGCGTTCTTCTCTGTGTCTCTCTCAGGTCAAATCAGCAGCCTGCAGGCCACCCAGATGACCCAGGAAGCAGCCATCAGGGACCTGGACAACGAGCGGAGCCGGCTGAAGGATAAGGTTCTGAGGATGGAGGAGGAGAGGGAGGCCCTGCAGAACCAGAGCCAAGCCCTGGATGAGCGACACAAACAGCAGATCCAATCCCTCGAGAAGGTGTGTGTGTGTGTGTGTGTGTGTGTGTGTGTGTGTGTGTGTGTGTGTGTGTG
>NW_013953124.1:156441-161554 GCF_001266775.1 Austrofundulus limnaeus
GCATTATACGTGCTTAAATAATTCAGTCAGTTTTACAGATCTTTAAGTAACCTTTGGTGTAGTATACAGTAGCTGAGAGTCATTGATGAATCCTCCTCTAAACACTAAGAGGACCTGCAAAACTTTTGTTTAAAACTTTAGCCTGTATCATAACAGGTTTGTAGAAAAACCTTTGCATGACAACAGTGTAACGAAACTCCTGAACTTCTCATACGGGGTTTGGTGGGCCACCCCAAGGTTATCAGCAGCTCCAGCAGCTGGACTCCTTTGAGAACATACTGAGGAAGAGCTGTTGCAACTGAAAACTTCATCTGTTAAGAGATCTGCTTATTTTAATTACTTAGAAGTCACGTATTCTTAAATAGAGTTTGAAACGGCCTTTTCCATCTCTGTAATTGACTGAACTAATGGACATCATGGCTCCCACGAGCCTGTTTTTGGCTCACATTCAGCCAATTAAAATTTTGGCTAAATTCGTACAACAAACAGCTGCTCCCCTGATTAAAGTTGAATATTTTCCTCCTCTGTTTCACTAAAAAGTCTTTTTTAAGCCTAGCTTTAAAAAGAAAACCATGTTTTAGTGACAAACTCAGTTTTGCTGCAGAAGAGATGATTTTAATCTCATTTCTTTGTTTTTCTGTTGAACAGCACAGATGCTTAGCAACAGCCGAAATTAGCAGCACTCCATTCAGTCTCTCTGAAAAACATCATTAGACCTCGATCTGTCAATGTTTTTATCACTTTGCTCCATTATTCTGCTGTTTTTTCCCTTCTTTTTAATTAAAAATGTTTCCTTCTTATCTAGTGTCAAGGGAAAAGTAGACTGGAGTTCACTGATTGAAAACAAATCAGGTTAAAAACAGTTTTTTTAATTAAAAGAGCTAAAAATCAGGTGGAAACAGCTAAGAAAAAGTGCAAAGTTAACTAGAGAATTCACATTTTCTGCAAAAATACAGTGTGAATGCTTATAATTGACAAAATAAAAAAACTATTTAGCTGAAATAAAATCTCAAATTGGCTAAAAATAGCTGAAATTAGCAGAAAACCATTGAAAGAAGCATTACAAGCTTAAGTTAGCAGAAAAAAGCTGAAAGAAGCACAAACATTTGAAATTACCAAAAGAATACCAAAAAAGGTCAAAAGGTTAGCTAAAAAACAGAAACAGAAAAAAAGGTTAAAAAAAATACAATTAGGATTTCTATACATTTTGAAGAGTTTTCTGGATGAATACAGCTCCATTCATTTTCAATGAGAAACAAAATGGCAGGAAAAACTTAAAACGTCAAAAAACATAAATTGCTGCAGTACCAAAAGTCATAGCTGGAATGTCCTGTAGGAGCTGAATGTTTTTGATATATTCATTTTGGAAATAACATTTAAAAAGAGGTGGAAGATATGGGCCAAAAAACATACAGAAGGAAAAAATTATTTTAATTGTGTGAAAGCTTGATAAGTATTCACACAATTCATATATCATATCATGGTGTATTGTATTGTATCATAGAGTACTGTATCGTATCATATCATATCGTATTGTATCGCATTGTATCGTAGTGTATCGTATCTTATTGTATTGAATCGTAGGGTACATTATCGTATCATATACAGTAGTAGTGTATCATATCATAGAGAACCGTATCATATCGTACTGTGTCGTATTGCATCATATCGTATCGTATCTTATTGTATTGTATTGTATTGTAGGGTACAGTATTGTATCTTATAGTAGTGTATCATATCGTATCGTTTCGCATTGCATCGTATCGTATCGCATTGTATCATAGTGTATCGTATCTTATTGTATTGTAGGGTACAGTATTGTATCATATAGTAGTGTATCTTATCATAGAGAACTGTATCGTACTGTGTCGTATTGCATCGCATCATATCGTATCGTATTGTATCATATCATAGGGTACCGTATCGTATTGTAGTGTATCATATCATAGAGAACCGTATTATATCATATTGTATCATAGGGTAAAGTATCGTATTGTATAGTAGTGTATCGTATCGTAGAGAACCATATTATATCATAGTGTGTCGTATTGCATTGTATCGTATCATAGTGCATCGCATTGCATCGCATTGTACTGTATCATATCATATAGTGTATCGTATCATATCATATCGTATCGCATTGTATTGTAGTCTATCGTATCTTATTGTATTGTATCGTAGGGTACAGTATCATATCATATACTGTAGTAGTGTATCATATCATAGAGAATCGTATTGTATCGTACTGTTGTATTGCATCGCATCACATCGTATTGTATGGTATCGTATGGTATTGCATTGTATCAAATTGTAGGGTACCGTATAGTAGTGTATCATATTGTAGAGAACCGTATCATATCATATTGTATCATAGGGTACCGTATAGTAGTGTATCATATCGTAGAGAACCGTATCATATCATATTGTATCATAGGGTAAAGTATCGTATAGTAGTGTATCGTATCGTAGAGAACCATATTATACCATAGTGTGTCTTATTGCATTGTATCATATCGTAGTGCATCGCATCGTATCATATCATAGGGTACCATATTGTATCGTATAGTAGTGTATTGTATTATAGGGTACCYTATCATATCGTATAGTAGTGTATCGTATCGTAGAAATACTGCAGAAAGACGAAGTTGAAGGAGTTGGTCTCTTTTAATGTTTTAGGGCCATTCTTAATCAGTTTGTACTTAAGACATTTCTTTGTAAACGCTTTGACTGATTTTGTACTCTATTTTAGTCCTATCTTATCTTTTATGAGTGTTTCTTGTTTTTCTTTTAGTTATCATGAAGTATTTGATTGTAGTTTAACATTTGTAGTTTTGAATTTTGTAATGTCTGTGTGCTGCTGCTGTTCTTGGCCAGGTCTCTCTTGGAAAAGAGATTTTTAATCTCAYTGAGATCTACCTGGTTAAATAAAGGTTAAATAGATAAAATATAAAAGTAGAGAACCATATCATTTCGTATTGTATTGTATTGCCTTGTATCGTATCGTAGTGTATCGCATCACATCACATCATTTCGTATCGTATCATAGGGTACCGTATCATATAGTAGTGTATCGTATTGGATCCTATCTTATTGTATTGTATTGTATTGTAGTGTATCATATTGTAGTGTATCATATCGTATTGTATCATAGGGTACCNGTCCTCTCGTCAGGCCTGTCCGAGGCCTGCTTCGAGGCAGTAAATCTTGTTTCTTCACTCGAGGTGACCCCTACACTGACAAACTGATGTTTATTAGGAAATACTGATCCAACCGTCTACACCTGGGGTGTCAAACTCGTTGTTACAGAGGGCCACATGAGCATCATGGCAGAGTTGTAATGTAACTAAGTACAAATACTTTGTTACTATACTTAAGTAGAATTTTTGGTTATCTGTACTTTACTTGAGTAATTATTTTTCAGTGTACTTTTTACTTTTACTCATTACATTTTTACACAATCATCTGTACTTTCTACTCACTACATTTTTAAAAAGGTAAGAAGTAGAAAGTCGTTACTCCTATTTTATTCCGAGTTGTTATTACTTAAAAAAAATACTATCCTGATAAATAGTGTCTCCTGGATAGAGTGAATTTAATTGTGGTTGGATGAGAAGTATAAATATATAACAGAGCTATTCAACTAAATTGCTCCGGGGCCACAGTTACTGCAGACCAACAGCTCAGGGGCCGAACATCCAGCAATTAAAGTTATGTAAATAAACTAAGTATTACAAAGATCTGTTACCTTTGAAATATTTTATTTTGCTGTACTTAATCATGAAAACATACAGAACCCTATTTAATAAATGTAGTGATGATAAAACTAACAAAAAGGAAACATATTATGCCTCTAATTTACCACAAAATATTTTTTACATCTCTGACTTGCCAAATTTTTAAACCAGTTTTAGTATTAACTGTCTTGGATGTTCATATAAATGGTTTTTACCAGTTTGTAGCCAAGATTCTGACACTTCTATACATACCAAACATGTCTATGTTTAGCTAAAAGAACTTAAAGTAATTAAAGTCAAAAACKGGGGATTTGGGCTGAAGAGATAAGTGAACCAATTGGCGGGCCGAACTTTGGTCATTCGCGGGCCATATCCGGCCTGCGGGCCGCCAGTTGAATAGCCCTGAATAGCATTCTGACACCCTATTAGCTTGTACACAACCCATCACAGCTGCACGCTGTTAGAAAATATATTTTTTGGAGAAGTCACCTCCCAATAAATGTCATTTTGGAAAATCTAACTGCTCACTTTTACTCAGTACTTTTACTTTTGATACTTATGTAGATTTTGTGTCAGAAATTTACTTTTGATACTTAAGTACAAAAAATATCAGATACTTTAAGACTTTTACTCAAGTAATATTCCTAAAAGAGACTTTAACTTTTACAAATGTATTTTTATGATAAGATACTTGTATTTTTACTCAAGTATCACTTTGAGGTACTTTGTACAACACTGCATCATGGTTGTAATTAGTTTTGACATTTTATGTTTAACTTTGACTAAACACGAAACGTTGTGTTCCTTGTCTCGTTGCTAAAACTGAGCACAGCTAACAAACAATAACAGAGCTCTACGTGGTATTTCCTGCATAGGAACAGCGTTTCAACAGATCGTCTTGTGCTGCGTCCCAGTTGTAGCGGAACCCGACATTCTTCTGGGTTGAAGGCGTTACAGTTTCAAACTTGTCAGAACGTTTGAAAAAACTTTCTATTTTTTTGCTCTGCAACAATAACATTGACAGAAATCGTGCTTTGAGTGTGCAAACAGAGTTAAAACATACTGAGCCCGCGAGGGGACATGGGAGATTTTTTTTTTATTTTGCGTTCCTACGCAATACTATTGCGTTACCTCGCAAAAGTCATTTATCACTGTTGTGCCTTACGGTTTATTAGCAAACTCACATGTTCACCATTAGCGAGTTAGCCTACTGCTTTAATTCAGCTTCAGAATGAGTATATCACACAGACACACATGGAAGTGGCATTAGCATTAGCATGATAGCATTAGCCCTGATGCTATCACCATATATATGTATTAGCTCAGCGCTACACATTCTCCTCTCGTCACTGAGGTCCTCCATCCACATGACAGAGAGG